>NC_142928.1:51033433-51040933 GCF_046866305.1 Octopus bimaculoides
TATGTATATATGTATGTATGTGAGTATGCACGTATGTACTTATGGATGTACGTGAGTAATAGGGTAAGTGTGTAGACGTGTTTGTGTGTGTGTGTGTGTGTGCATATGTATGTACATGTGAATGTATGTTTATGTACTGATATGTGCGTCAGTTCAAGTTGTATACATGACAGTTACTTTGTTGAAGGTTTTATATACGCACATATATACATATGCATATACACATATGTAAACACGCACACACATATAAGTGTGTGTGTGCGTTTGCCCCTCTCACCATCGTCTAACGGTGAATTGATACAACGTCTTGGATACATATATGTACATATATAACCTTACTTATACATATATAAACAAGTATACACAATCATATTGACACTCACACATGCTCACAAATATACATATCTCAAAGTATACACGCATATACGCTTAACCATCACTACACCTATACATATATATACACACACACACATACACACATACATATATACAACCATGTATGACACTAATACTAATACAAGGATAACAGTTAAAATTCAAATATGCATTTTTCTTTTTTCTCCGTAAACATACGACATAGATGTATCTACACACACTCATATCTACACATACTCATACGCCCATGCATGCACACACTCATAGTCACATACACAACGCACAACACATACACACATGTGCACACACACAAACACGCAGCTACACACACGCACACACATATCAAACTATATACGCTCATACGGTTATATATAATAACATATATGTATGTATTATGCATCTCAACATGTATGTATGCAAAGGAATTCCACGTGTAAAAGAGAAAGAAGGGTGACTATAGAGGTGTACTCCCGTGTGGAATCTGGATGTTACCCCACTCGGATTTTCGGTTGAGAGGGTTTGTACTCCTGTATACAGACAGCTTCAGTGACCTGTCTCAGCATTGCATCAGTGGGATGTCTGGACAAGATGTTTAATTTAAGGCTCCCTAAGGAGCCCTTGTGGCAGTCTATAGCATGCTGAGAGAAGATGGAGTTAGGTTTCTTTTCAATGTAGTTGTCCAGGTGTCCTTTGAACCTATCATTGATACTCCTAGAAGTCTCACCAATATATTTATATAGATAGGATGATAAATTGAATATTAATTCAATTTAAAACCAAGTGGCCTAGCATATAACAAATCTGAAAATTCAGAAAAAATTGTATTACACGTGTATAAGGGATGACCACTAGGTGGACATCCAATATGCTAGAAAGAGGTCATCAACAACCCAACCACAAAGAAAAATAATGTTCTCCAGAAAAATTTCGCAAAACGCCAGAACAGGACAAAATGAGAAATATACAGAATAAAGAATTATCTATGGCCTGCTGCAGTTTCGAACATTAACGTTTTACTTTCGTAACATCCGTGTTCTCATATCTGAACAGAACCGCTTTTGACACAGAGAATCGGGAGCCCTTTTGGTCATTCTATTTTCCTTGCTGGAAGGGTTCCTAACCCATGAGCAAAGAGGGGTTAGATGATGGCGGTGGTATTTTCAAAGGGATGGCATGTGTAACCTGATCACCTCTGCCGATCAAACTCTCAACCCATGCACTCCAGTTGCAACACTGATTCTGCCCAAATTTGACGTCATGTTACTTAGTTTGGTTTGAAATAAAGAACTTGATTAGCTTAATAATCCCAACTTAATCCCGGGCAAAGCCGGGTTATACTACTAGTTATGAATGAAATATTACCTACCAAGGGGCTCCAATTAATTAGCTATTTCAGAAGAAATGTAACAGGAATCTTTCACACTATAGCTTAAGTAATATTCAGTGCAATCTTCTGCCGACAGTTATATAGCTAAAGGAGGTTAAATAAGTGACTGTAAATAATGGTGCACTTGAATTGCTCGGTATCTAGATATATCTTGAATAATCTACATAGGATGTTCAATTGAATATTGATGGGTGACCAATTTGCAAATATTGCGGTTAGAAAGGTTATCGATAGACATTCATCTAGATTGCAGCACATTTTCAAGAAATGGAATGCCATTAAATATGTCTATGAATAAACTGTCAATCAGCATATCTATGAATTTATTGTCTTTGTATGAAATGCATTTACTACTGGCATATGTATGTTTATATGTATACGTGTGTGTGTATGCGTATATGTGTGAGTGTGTGTACGCGTGCGTGCGTGCGTGTATGTCTGTGTGTATGTGTGTTTGTACATTCATTTCTATATTAAGAGAGAAAGCTTTTGCTATGCATATGCTTTATTAAGAATTACTTGAAGTTACCTGCGAGAAACATTTTATTAAATAGATACGGAGAAGGATGTTAATATCTGCATGTGAATTTCATTCGCTATTGGTCGTCAATTTATGTGAGAAATAAGGCATACTTAGTTTATCGACTCCAGCAGATGACACAGAAAAAAATTTTCTACTGTGAAAGAGGATGACACTAGTATAGAGAGTGGGGTATTACGACTCTGCTAGCTGGTAATCTAGCATTTTATATAATCACCAAACAGTCTCTAGACACAAACTAACATCCATGCAATAAGCCAGCGTAAAAACGCCTGAATGGTTCTTTCTGCAACATTAAATAAGAGTAAAATACCTCCCATATCAGATCCTACCAAGCTTGGAAAGTAAAAAAAAAAAATAAGTACACGCAATCATTTGACTCTGATTTCGTTCGTATCTTACTGGTATCCATTAACAAATTCGTGACAGTAAATTACTTAAAGATATCGGTGCTGGAATACATCTATCCGTCATAGTACCATAAATTTGTAATCAATACGTTGCGATATAGCACATCTACTATTTCGAATGAGCATTAAAAATCTAATTGCATCATTAGAACACGAACAAAAGGAGAGAAGTTACTGCAAAAATAAGATGATCTGGTAAAACTAAATGCAATTAAGATTCTTTGGCGACATTAATTTCATGGAATCTATTAAGTGAAACTACTTTCGATCGCTTTGTATAATGATACTGTTTTTCAGTACATTCTGTTTCAAATTGCTTATCATAGAACATATTCTCATTCGACTACAAAATTATTTCATATATTAGTGTGTAGATCACAAATATCAATAATCAACTATATTAGAAATGAAAACAAATATATAAAAAATTAAAATGTTTTCAAACGCGTCTGTATAACAATTAAATAACTAGTAATTATAATTGAAAACGCAAGAAAATTGGTTACATACGTATGCTTATAAAATTGCTAGTATTCATGCATAGAATATGTATCCATATGTATACATAAAATCACACACACACACACACACACACACACACACACACACACATATATATATATATATATATATATATAGATAGATAGATAGATAGATAGATATGTTATATACATATGTACGTATGTGCATTAATATAAGCATATGCGTATATATATATATATATATAGAGAGAGAGAGAGAGAGAGAGAGAGAGAGAAAGAGAGAGAGAGAGGGAGAGAGAGAGAGAGAGAGAGAGTGAGAGAGAGATAGACAGACAGACAGTAAGACAGACAGACAGACAGACAGATAGATCGATCGATAGATAGATAGATACATTACAGACGAAAAAGTAATTTTGGAACGCTGTATAACTGTGAAAACAGCAGAAAAATTGAGTATTTTACTTTAATAAGACGGGAAATTATTGGCATGAAACGGCTACCGAATCGTACCAGCAACCATCAGATACCGGATGAGTACTCTGACAAAGAGCTAAACGGCTGTGTAGCTTCATGGAAGAGTACTTAGCCGGTATATGAGGCGTACGGATTGGATGCCCATAGCCGCCATATAGCAAGATTTATTTCCGTCTTATAAGAGTAAAATACTCAATATTCCTGTTTTTTTCTGACAGATATGCTGCATTCCAACCTTACTTTCTTGTCTATAAACCACCAAACACATTCAATGCTTCTAAAGTTTGTTTACATACATATATACATACATACACACACACATACATAATATATATATATATACATGTGTGTGTGTGTGTGTGTGTGTGTGTATACGTATGTATATGTTTGTTGTTTGTGTCTGTCTTTGTGCCCTATCATCGCTTGACACCCGGTGTTGGTTTGTCTACGTCGCTGTCACCTAGCGGTCCGGCAAAAAGAGACCAATAGAATAACTACTATGGATTTTCACTTCTTCCCGCCTTGTGTCTTCTTTCCATTGTTTTTGTAAGTTTCATGATTTTGATTCTAACTTCGTTCGGCGATTTCAGTAAACATAACTGCATTAGTTGTTTGACATTCCCTTCGTATCGTATTTTTTCATGATTGGAGAAAAAACATTTCCGCTTCCAGTCGGCATAATGCTAAGTTTACACGTATCGTCGTTTCTTCCAGTGATTGCCCTTCTAATTTCTTTAAAACGAAATAGTCAGAGAAGGAAGGGGTTTTCTTTGCTTCGCCAATTTTGTTAGAAGTTTCCTATATTGATGTTGCTACATCCAATGCTTTTCCAACGTGCATGGCTACGTTGATTTAGAAGCTTCTTCCAGAGATGTGGTTTCAAAAGGTTTTGCTTTTGTTTATCAATTATTGCTTCTTTCTTGTAAGTATTGTTTTAGATAGACACAGTCATAAGTAGGATCTGTGTCGCTTGCTCCTGTTGTTAGTGTATCTGGTGTATAAATATTATTCAGTTTTATTTGTAGTAATGAAAATTGCGTCAAGTTTTGAGATAAGGTGATTCAACTTATAGATATTTCTGCGAGGTCTGCTGTGTGTTCGGTATTTCTCGGTTGGAAATTTGATTCGGATCCATTCATTCTGACATCTTGTACACTGAAATAGATATGTTTAGAGTGATTGACGTGGTGTACAGACACTGTATATTGAGAAAAAGGAGGTAGTCAGAATTTTGGATAATTACTTATTAGTGCTTTCCTTCATTTATCGAACTAGTCAACACAAAATGAAAATGGTAAAAGCAGAAGATTTCGTTGTTCTTCTATATGAATTGGATGCTTTTTTTTTTTTTTTTGCTTCGTTTAAAAGAGGAGGAAAATCTTTTTACCTGTTTGGAAAAAGGGGGAGAGAGAGAAAGAAAAACAAAGAGGGGAGAACATAGGCAGAGAGAGATGTTTCTAGGCAATCAAGAAAGAAGAAAAATATAAAGGATGGTTAAAGGATAGATAGATAAAGAGAGAGAGAGAGAAGTTTCTTTTCAATTTGATGTAGTGAAATCATTGAAAGTTCATTAAAATGCATTTTTCCGTTTTCCTTTTCTTTCTGTTTTCTTCTTCTCCTCTTCTTTCCCATTCATATATATATGTATATATATATATATATGTATGTGTGTGTGTGTGTGTGTGTGTGTGTGTGTGTACCTGTGTGTGTGTGTGTATACATATATGTATATATATATACATATATATTTATATATACATATACACACACATATATATATATATACAGAGATAGATAGATAGATAGATAGATAGATAGATAGATAGATAGATAGATAGATAGATATCTTTTTATTATAGCCACACAGGGCTAAATACAGAAAATGGACAAATTACAAAGTAGAGCTTTTCTTTGGGGGTGGATAATTTCGATCAAAAGGGATCGCGGAAAAAAAGGGGGGGGGATTTCGATCAAAAAGGATCGCGGAAAAAAAAGTGGGGGGGGGGCGATCAATAGGGATCGTGTATCACAGTCAATGTAAAAAACGGGGAACAGATTAGGTTTATCCGTGGAGAGAAAAGCCTACGGAAAAGACCACGGTCACCTCAGGCTTTTTTTTTTAAAGGTACATGAAAGTAAGTACCTTCTCTCTTTTTGTCTCTTTTTGTTACAAGTCTATGCTTAAAATGGTGTCGTCTTTCATTCTTACCATTCTTGCCACATTTACCCATTTTTTATTGAAACTTTCATTCGACAACACTTTCCTCTCTATCCTCATCCTCCTTTTCAAGTGGTAGTTGAAAAAGTTGACGAGAGACTGACCAAAGAGGAAAGTGTTTGTTTGTAGACCTTTCAAACGCGTCCAACACACGCATTCTTTTGGATAGATAGATAGATAGATAGATGCATGAATACATGCCCGTATATACGCTCAGTTCTCAATTTAATTTCATTTCAGTAAGAGAATAAATTATCTTATATAATTATTATCTTTTGACAATTCTGTACCCGTTACCATTACACCTCACCTACATCATACAGGATTTTTTTTATAGTACTTCTTATGGTTGGATCTTAATGACAGCATGTAATTCCGTCGATTGAAATCGTCTTCTTTTCTGGTTGATTGGTGTAAATATGCGGTGATGTCATCCGGGAAATATGAAATTTAAATACTATTCTATACGCAAGTTATTGATATTTATGTCATAGCTTTATAAGTGCTAATTTTGTATTTGATTAATTAATATAAATTGTGTGAGACATTTTTATATGCAGTAGCTAAGACATCATATCAAAACGATTATTTATAAGTAGTGATATGTAGATTTAAAGTATTACTGGTCAGGTTATGGGAACTCAGCTCCTACGGCAATTTATATTTAGATTAACAATTGTTACTTAATATCCTTACATATATACTTGCTCACTCCAGTATCCATTTAATGATACAAAAAATTGTTAAGATCATGTTATATAACATTAATTTCCATTAAGATATTTAAAGCATAGTAGTATTATATAATGTGAATGTGATGGTTATCAAATCCCTAATATTTTCAATTCATTTCAATAAAATCTGAACGCAGGCTGTTTTTCTATCTTATGCTCATGAACTAGAGTTTAATTATCCACCTAATTTGCATCGGAATATATTTTGTATTTGGTTGTGTCTGATATAACTTAAGATAATATATATACGAGAGGTGTATATAGTTATGAGCCTTCTATATACGAGAAGTGTGAGAAGTACTGAGCCGTCAAGACCTTCGAGCCTTGACGCCTTGTACCTTCATCAAAAGTTTTGTACCATGTTTTGTTATTTTGAGACACAAGACTTTTCATACACCCCTCATATATAAATGTGTGTGTGTGTACATATAATATATATTATCAATAAATATATGTTCAATATTGCAATATATGCTCATTATTAGGTTCTTGAAATCACTAACAACTCTTGCATTTTGTAATTGTTTATCTTATACCTATTTAGTTTCAATTATTATTAAATGTATATGACATGCAAATATTAAACCATGAATATACTAATCCAGACTTATTTATATCGGATTTTGGTATATCACGTCAAAACCAGTTTAGCCGATAAGCGAAATTCAGTAGCTTTTAGCAGAAAAAAATTCCTATTAATATGATATAAATATTCAAGAGCACAACATAACACCGAAGAAAATAGTACAAATAAATGTTATACACAGTATAAAAGAAGTCAGAATTCATAATAAAACAACGTCACACAGATTTTCTAACAAATAAGAAAGCCAATTTGCAAAATATTGAATTATATTTGGTAGGCAGAGAATTTCCCAT
>NC_142928.1:51043433-51105933 GCF_046866305.1 Octopus bimaculoides
AAACATTCTAGAAGGTTCAGAATTCCTCTTCAAAGAGGGACACACATTCAAAGTTAAATCTAACTTTACTTGTGCCTCAGAAAATCTTATTTATGTAATAAGATGTTCGGGCTGCCACGAGAACTACATAGGGTCTACAGGATTATCGCTCAGACGTAGATGCACTCTGCACCGCCAGTAGATTGCACACCCAGAATACCGAATGATACCTTTTAGTGATCATATTGAAAAATGCGCAAAACAAATGCTACCACAATTTATAATCTTTCCTTTTTATCAATGTGCCATTAAAACACCAACACAGATTAGATTAAATAAGGAAACCTTTTTCATTCAAAACTACAAACCCAAACTTAACCATTGCTAACACATTTAAAAAAGGAAATTCATCACCCCACTGAGAAAAAAAGGGGGGAAAATATAGAACAAAACCATGGTAAATTAATCAAATTCTACCACCTCCTAGATTTCGATTATCTCCCCTATACCGGAAGAAATCCCTAATTACCTCCCCCTATCTAGAACTCTTCTTTCTCAGACTGGAACGGACACGACACAATGAAGTAGAGAAATTTGAAAAGACAACACGAAACCGGTTATTTCTAAAAATACAATGTTTATAAACCAAAAAGATTTTATAACATTTTTCTAACATTTTTCTTACATTTTTCTGACATAATTTAAATATATACTTTAACCATGTAACACAAGCCTTCTGTAGTTTTTTCACTCTTATTATCTCTTATACATCCAACCACGTGCTTTCACATACCAACTTTCTCACCTATATATATATATATATATATATATATATATATATATATATATATACACACACATACACACACACACACAGACACACACACACACACACACACATATAAATATATATATATATATATATATATATATGCGTTTATGTGTTCGACTTACAAGATTCTTAATATGAAACCGTGTATTAAAGCTGATATTATACTTGGATTTGGTTATATTTTACCAATTAAACACATCTGGTATCTACTTGGTTTGACTCCACATTTATTATTATTCTAGTTCCTTTGTCAAGGTCCTTTCGTTACTTATCTTGTGACCTCTTCAATGACTCTTAACCTCCGTGTCTCCTCTTCTTATTCCATTTTATCAGAATGTATACATATATACATACATACACAAAATTATCAACTAGATGTAGGAAAAAACAGTTTCCTTAGTGTAACCACGTTCACATTTCTTGGTGCCACAATACTGCTCCGGAACCTGGGGACATCTTTGAGCATCTTGATTGTGGCCACCAGATCGGCTTTGATGTTCCAGACACAGTGGTTGATATCATTATGAAAATGCTAGAACACATAGAACAACAAATGGGGGATTAGGAGCCAAAAAATTGGGGGTAGTAAAACCTTTTTAGATTTAGTACAAGGCAATCAGTCCTAATGACACATATGTAGCTTCCTAGCAGAAACCATCACCACGAGCTTCACATAGTCACATGAGTCGGCCCTTAGGCTCTGCTATTTAGTTATTATGGAAAAATTGTTATGCAGACGCAGTGTGAAAGTCTAGTGCTTGACGTCTTGCTCGCCACTACTTTGTAGTCTACTTTGCTGCTGTCTGTGTCACGTTTTACTACGTTTGCCTTATTCACAGAGTATTAATCAGCAGTCAGAATGTCAGTATTTTGAAACCCAGCATGAGTCATCATAATATAAGTATTTCTTTTATAATATTCGGTTTAATGGCAGTAATGCCAGCCACAATTTTCTCAACAACAACTTTAATCTTTATGGTTTCCAACAGCGTTAACTATTCATTAAGTCAGATTTAAACTTAACATATTCTTCTAATATATAGTGTGGCGAATGTTGCATAGAACTAACCAGTCTTTCTCTGAGGAACAGAATAACCACTCACTGCCAATAACTATATGGTTTCAGGACTAGACATCTGCCCAGGAGTAAATATCTAAATTTTTGCTCACCAAAAAAAAAAAAAGAAACACCAAATACAAAATTTCCCCTATGTATTAATGCATGGGGAATTACTAAGTCCAATTCCTATTAAATAATGAAATATATTTTGTGAAACACAAACAAAAACTTAGGTTTATATATCATCAAAATAGAATGAAAATGCAAAGTTTATTCATCTCTGCTAAAGCAGCTATAAACAACAACATAAATATAAATAAGGGTTTGAGGCAACAGGCTTTCACTGGAATTCGAAGATCTAACTTAAACCGCGAAATAATTACTAATTACGTCATCCTAAGATTGACTAATGAAATGTAGTCTATGATTAAGCCCGGGCACACAGGAAAGGTAAAGAGACAAATGATACTATTAAACATTCAGCTGAGTGTGAAATCAGAAGGATAACTGACATCTTAAGATGGTCGACGATCCTGAACATTGGACGAACGTCAGACAAAAAAGTGAATGACAGACAAAAGAGAAGATGTTCATCAATATATCTTAAGTCCAGCGATTTTCTCCAGGAAATAGCAAAAGCATATACAAATAGATGTCGGCCATCCTTCAGAACTTTAGCCAGCTATCTATCAGCGCGATTTGGTTTTAATATTATTAATTGTTGCAGTGATGTTCACAGCTGAGAAAGTTATATCAAATAAGATATGAGGAGCAATTACTTCATCAATGTTGCAACAGACACAATGAAAGCAATAAACGTTGCGTATACAAAATCTCTTTCACATCTTTTGTATACTGAATCTCTTTCACATCTGTTGCATCGTTTGAAGGGTTTTCTGCCCATTGATAAGTGGATCGGAGGATAAAATATAGTTTTTCGCGTTTTTGCAAATGAATAGAAAACTTTTGGACTTCGACTTTAATATTTTCAATTACGTCTTTAAAATGGCTGTCAAATCAGTTTTCTCTCGGAAGGGTTGTGAGTGAAAAACAAGTCCATAAGCGATAGGTCATGTGCGATCGCACTTAAGTTCACTTTATGCTACGCCATGTTGTGAAATGAGTACGTTGGAATCAGCGGTTTGATTTAATCTTCAGATGTTTAAAGATGAGCTTATATGTCTGAATGTTTTAGCGAGATTAAAGAGGTTTTGGACGGTAATATTATTAAAAAGTGTTTACATGGTAATGCGTCATTCGACACAAGACATGTTTTTGTTTGTTTCATTATCAAAAACAAGACATTTCCTGCAGGGACGTACCATTCACACTATTAAAACTGTCCCTACTGCTGCGTTGCTTGAGGTTGAGATACATACATACGTATGGTGTCAGAATAATCAATGCCCACTCTGCATGAGGAAGGTTAAATTCCCCATTACTATATTGCTAGAGTTGCACACATAGAGAAAAAAATTGTGAATTTCTGTAGTCCCTGGTGGAAATAGTGCAAATATACTTGAAGAATCCGGTAGAACCCAATTATTGAGCAGTTATTAGCTATGAATACGGACTATGATTTGCAGTAGAGATTGGAAAACATGATGATAAAGGAACCGCGTATGGAAATAGTAACAACTCTCTATGTTCCACATGCGTGATCCAAAATCTCTAGCTTTTGCCTCAGCCTGCAAGTGAAGGTCCGAGTTAGGACGATTGCTAATCGACAATACAGATCTCAAAATATAGAAATAAATGTTTTCTTGCATGTAGAGATTGGCTGTTGTTTGGGCATTTAGTAGGAGTTTCATTGCTAAGGGAGCTGTTTCTTTGTATCGCTTCAAAATTGTGATTACCCTAGTCACAGTTTAGTAATAGACATGTGAGCACGTCTTGCACTGGAATAACAGTGTTTCAAGTGCAAAACCGAGAAGGCTTCTGTGTATCTCCCCCCTAATATTAGTTATGCCGAAGAAGAAGTTTTCTGTTAGTAGACGGTTGGCATCTAGAGGTGTTCTAGCTGCGGTCGCGCTATCGCGTATGATCATAATTGATCCCGCTGTATTTTTTTATTTTGTTCCCTGAGGTTTGGAAACGACGGAGTAGCTGCGTAATTAGGACTACAAATCGTAGTGTCTTTGGTTCAACTTGGACCGCTAAATTACAATCACTTGTTCTTCTGCACAGGTTTCATACATGATATTTCACTCACAGAGTTAAAAATACTCTTGATTCTAAAGCAGAAAATATTTTCATGTTTCACACAGTAGAATCGAACATAAAATCATTCTGTTACATTGAAACATCCTGAGCTAATTATGTATCATTTTTGTTAGTACTCTAATTCTGTAATAACGTACTGTTTTGCAGGAAGAATAGATAACATATCATATCGGTTATGTTTCGTCATACGCTGTCACAATTTAGATACGACGCGAATTATGTCTTCTTAACAAAATCCTAAGTTGTCTGTTAGTGAGTGATATCCGATCTCTCATTTCATTATTAAGCTATCTTCAAATCATCTTATGACAAGAATTAGGTTTTCATTGAATTACATCAACTAAATTATCAGTGTTTAACATCAAACTTAGTTTCAGTGTTCCTCCATACGTTTGTGAGCCCTGTTACACATTTTAGTCAGAGAACTGTCTACTATATACTTATATGGAGATTTTGGCAATGAAAGGAAATTTGTTGCAACCGAAATATCTTAACCAAAGTGCATGCGGAAGTTAATAACGAATTTATATTAAATGTACATTCACGCACTGCTTTGATGATGGCAGCCTATTTTTAAATGCTTCACCGACTGCAGAGATAAAATGTAGAAAGTTGTAAGTGAGGATCATTAAAATTACGTGAAAGAAATAGCTCTACAGCTCCCTCCATAAAGTAAAGTGCAACTCAGTCTAGATTTTTGTATAAAACGTATTATTTAGGATTTCAAATATACCCTTGAGAAAACAAGGTTATTTATTTAAAGCCAGAGTAGATTAATTGAACGCTTTCTCCAGATTTGAGATACACAGAAGTGTTACTTTAGTCACATGTAAAGGGCGATGATTCTGCTACACGCCTAATTGTTGTACACTGTATCAGGAAATGTTTTTGTTTTCATCAAACTCTTACCATTGATTAACAGACGCCATATTTCCGCGATGTTTTCTCTTATACGTATTATTAACTGCTGCAACGCTGTCTGGTGCTCGAAATTAAAAAGCTATAGTGTATCTGTTACACGAAGCCATTTAGTGAAAATGTCTCACATCAACAATTCATCCATATGTCAATATACCTTATTCCTTAAATGCAACAAGAACTATTTGGCTAATTATTTGCACATAGAGTTGCAGTACTTCATAATTCTATCTTCTGTAATTGTCTTTTTTGTCAAACATCCAAATCTACTTATCGGAGAAAACCCACTACATCCATTAAATAAAAAATAAAGCTATTTAAAAAAAAAGATATTTAAAGCTGTTTACTAACTACTACATAGACACACACACACACACACACACACACACTACACCATGTACATAGATAGTAATATATATATATATATATATATATATATACACACACACACACACACACTAGCAATGCATCCCCGCGTTGCCCGGTTATTATGATCTAAAGGAGGAGGGTACGATTTGCATGAGTTTGCATCAAAGTGCTTTCTCTTCGCCATTTTGTCCAGAAATCACGTTTTCAAAATTTTTATTTCCCATCATTCCCACCGCAATTTCTTAATTTGTAACTTTATTCATTTTTTTTTTGTTTTTTTTGTTTTTTCTTATCTACGCAGAAGATTACAGAGATTACGAATCTGAAAATTTCATATATTTTTCATAGTTTAATGTTTCTTAAAGAAATACTAAATGCCCCTTCTCCCACCTCGCGCACTCATTACCTACCCGCTTCCAAAAAGCTAAAATCTCCCAATCTTTCACTTTTGTTTAATGTTTCCCGCATGTGTAGAATTCTACTGAAATAGTAAACTTTAAAAATCCTAGACCACCTCCAGCCAACACGTCACGCTAGAAAGAACAGATAAACGACATTAATTCTGAAGAAACTTCCCCACTTTCGAAAAAGGAAAACGGAAACGTTGGGAGTTTGATGTTTTTGAAAGTGGTGAGGTGATGAATAAAATTCTTAAAGATTCTTACTGTCTGTTTTTTCTCCTTGGATTACCAAGTAAAAAATATTTGAAAAAAAGTAAAAAATGAATTTGGTGTGGAGAGGAAGAAAAATAAAATATTGAGAACGGGTTTTGTAAATGAAATCCTAACCTCCTGTATCACAAACATAGTAATCGGAAGACATTTGCGAAAACAAATAATGCGGAGAAGCAGAAATGCTAGAAAGAAAAGGTAAAGGACAGGATTCATGGGAATACTTTCTTTTAAGTTTATATCGAAATCAGGGCGTTAAATACGTTCATTGCAAACACAAATTACACAATAGAAAAATATCATTTCAATTGGATTTGAGCTCTGAATTTGCGCGTGCACCTGCGAGAAATAACATAATTCGCACAGAAGTTTTCGCTAGTTTGTGCGTGGGAGGGGTGCGTGCGTGCGTTTGTGTGTGTGTTTGTGTGTGTGTTTGTGTGTCCATGTGTGTGTCTCAAAGGAATATATTTTATGGCATTCTTTCGTTTGAAGAAGCGAAGTTGTCAACTAGACATATATATGGAAATGGATGTCTTTTAATGCAATTTTTAGGGTTATAGCTTATTTTAATACAATATTTGTATACATGCTCATAAATGCTTGTCTGAGTAGAATATTGTCCAAAAATGACCCCAAACCTGTGTACCCAACGTAGTTGCCAAGATTATTTTAGCTGTAAAAAAGTGTTGTTGAGTGAAAAACGTAGTTTATTTGATAGATATATAATAAGCAGCGGCTTCGCATAACTCTCATCCGGATCAGCGGTTTTGTTCGTTAATTTCCATAATTTCTTTATTTATTTTTGTTTTAAAGTGAAAGAGAGGAGAAAGTGAAGGATGTATGGACGTGTGTATGAAATGGACATGTGTGAGTGTGTGTGTGTGAAAGAAGGAGACAGAGAAAAACTCAGTTCTACTTACACATACATGAGAACACACGTTCACTCTCTCTCTCTCTCTCTCTCCCCTCTCTCTCTCTCCCCTCTCTCTCTCCCCCTCTATCTTTCACTCTCTCCTCTCTCTCTCTCTCTCTCTCTCTCTCTCTCTCTCTCTCTCTCTCTCTCTCTCTCTCTCTCTCACACACACACATGTACATACTAAAAAGGTGTATGTATATGCCTTGATGTATCTACATATACATAACACACCCGTTAGTCACTCTCTTTCTTTTTTTCTTTCTCTCTCTTCCTGTCTCTCTTTCTCTCTCTTTCTCCCTTCCTCTCTCTATCTCTCTCTCTCTCTCTTCCTCTCCGTCTCACAGTACACTCGTCCTTTTCATATACACGTACGTACATCTTTCACTTTAAAACAAAAGGAAATAAATAAATAAAAAATTACGGAAATTAACGAACGCAGATGAGAGCACTACAAGTCGAAACGAAAGATCGCCCAAGCAACTTTATTATAATACAGATGTGACTAATTCGAGGAAGAATTACTTTCATTATGCACACATCGACAGTCTCGTAACGTAACACTGTAATTTCAGTTCAAATCGAAAGTGTGAAGCTATTTTCACTTTCTAATGAAACATGGTCGTTGTAATTTTCAATATCGGCGCGTTTATCTGTTGGTGGGGAGGCGAGGTAAACTCACATATATATACTAAGACAGACACACACAGACATACATTAACGCACACCTCAACCCTATCTCTGTCTCTTTGTGTACCTGTCTCTCTGTGTCTTTAGATGTGTGTGTGTGTTTGTGTGTGTGTGTGTGTGTGTGTATGTGTCAGTCCTCACAAAAATGTATGCAGACTGACAGACACAAACACCGTCGCATGCATATGCTTGTCAGTCATCGGCCTAACGTACGTAACGAATGCACGAACACGCTCGTATACAAACAAAAGGTGACGTCATCGTCGCTGTGGAAGTGGTGGTGATGGCCGTCGTCGTCGTCATCGTCATCATCGTCGTCAACGTGATGGTGTTGTTGTTGTTGGTGGTGGTGGTGGTGGCAGTAAATAATATGTTTACGATAGGTGACTAAAAGAAAAATGATAATATTATTTTTTTTTTAGTTTATTTGGTAGCCAAAATCTTACTGAATCTTTTGATACCCCATACGTCAAAATCAGCCACTCAGTTTTGGAATGCATTAGGAACATACGCATACACACACACACACACATTCAGACACTCTTTTATAGTTATTGATTAAATAATTGGTAGGGAAGTCAGAGTGTACTGTCGGCTTTATTTAGCACGACGATCGTTTTGGCTTAGATCTGCTTTGCTTCCTAGTTGGTTTGGAACGATATAATGGAATCAAATATACCGTATAGAACAGAACAAGCTCACCATGTTACATAATATGCTGAAGTGTTATAATATGTACATTTCGCTACTGTGTATGTGGAAGGGTGGTGTTGGTATTATGCGTGCGCACATAGTAGTTCACAAATCCATTACTGACGCAGTGTGTGTTTGTGTGTGTGTGTGTGTGTGTGTGTGTATGTGTCAGTCCTCACTAGGAGTGGTAGTTAAAAGTGCAAAATCTCAAATACAACAATAAATGGGGAGGTGAGAATGTCTTCTGAATGAACGTTGTGGACTTGCATGGTGGTTGATCATGTGTATCATTCGTGGCAAGAATTTGTTGCGGGTGTGATTCGGGATTCGTGATTCGTGTCTATGGGCACACACACACACACACACACACACACACACACATACACACACACACACATATATATATATATATATATATATATATATATATATATATATATATATATACATACACATACATACATATATTCATACACACACACACACACACACAAACACACACACACACACACACACACACACATATATATATATATATATATATATATATATATATATATATATATAAATATATATATATAGATAGATATATATAGCTGAAAATTATAGAAAAACGAAAGACGAAGACAGCTGCATGAACAACAGCCAGGTGTATTACTTTGACGCTCGGGAATGTGAAAAATTCTTTTAGGTTTCGAGTCTACGCTCTTCAACATAAACGAATAAGAGAAAATAAACAGAGAGAGATTTTTTTTTTTAAATTGGGATTTAGCGGTCAAGCATGGCGACAGTGTAGAAAAAGTTTGGAAGAAGCTGTAGAAAGAAGCGCAGCTAATAAAATATTGATGATACGAAAACTAAGGTGTGCTTGCATATGTGTGTATGGATAGGGGCTAGTGACTTTGACGTGTGTAGGTACGTGCGTGTTTACATGTGTGCCTATGTACGTGTAGCTGCTCATATAGTGGTCATGTAGTGACACTATTGAAGATTGTGTGTAGATGACGGTGTGTGGTGTGGTTGCTGGGAAGTGGTTAGTCTTAGTATGTGTGGGGCGGTGGGGCGGGGTGGTGTGGTTGTGTGGAGTGCGGGATGGACTGCGGGATAGGGTGGGGATGGAGTGCGGGAGATGTGGGGATGGAGTGCGGGAGATGTGGGGATGGAGTGCGGGAGATGTGGGGTTAGGGGTCAGGTGTACGCTTCAGAGTACAACATGCACCTCCTGGACAGGGTGTTGTATGTTTGCGTGCCTCTTATAAGTGACCAGGGCAGTTAATAATTAAGTCGTCTGATTTTAGTCCCATTCTTTAGCTACCACTCTCCGAATATATACCAAACACCCTGTCTCATTAATGGATTTGTAAATTACTATAAATGCACGCATTATACCAAGAACATCCTACCACACACAGTAGCTAAATGTACATATTGTATCACTATAACGTATTATATAATCGGATGAGGTTTCTTCACTGTGGGGTTCATTCGATTCTATCATACCGTCACTCTAGAGTGCAGTACATATCTCAGCCAAGATGATCGTCGTGCTCAATAAAGATGACTGTATACTCTGTCTTCCCTATCAGCTATTTAAAATATACTAAACATGCACCGAGTAATTCCTTACGTTGATTCTAAAACTGTACCGGATATATATACATACATACTCACAAAGAAATGTATACAAAAAAGACCGTAGGCGGAAAAACTGAGGGCTGAAACTCATTGAACTTTCCAATAAACGTTACCGTATGCCCAATATTGAGTCCTACTAGCAGTAAGATTTCCATAGTTATTCATAATCTATCATTAACATAATCCTTACAACTATAGGTAGACATTTTGGAAAAGAAGCTAGTCGATTATATCGACACCAGGGCGCAAATGTTACTAATTTTATAAACCTCCACCCAACTCAAAATAGTATTGGAATATCGGCTAAGTTTGTATTCAAATTACAAGACGAAATGCCGCTAAAATTTTGTCCTATTTGCAATTTTTTTTTTTTTTAAATAAACCCTCATTTCCTCACAGAAGCTCAAAAGGCATACACGCACGGCATACATGTATATGCATGTATGCATACATACATACATACATACATACATACATACATAAATACATACTTGCATACACACACAGGTATGCACACACATACACACAAACTCACACAGTCGGAAACACATTTATCAACACTGCCGACTACACGCAATTTATCTACATTTATCTGGTGTCTATTATGCGATGTACTTGTATGGATTTTGAGTAAACAGAGGTTTGTTATATATTCCCTGCCAAGAAAATGGAACTGAACATGTTTTGCTTCGTATAGTTTTCTATCACTCTTCCATGAAGTGTTGTCGAATAAACAGCTTTTAGATTCACTTTCCTAAATATACACCACTTTGCTGTCTAGGCAATGTTGATAGAAATAAAAATTATGTAATAGGATATACACACATACACCTTGTTTTACATCCTTTTCAATTATTTTTGTTCAATTGAAGATTCATTGCTAAATATTTCATTATATCAGCAAGTTTATTGTTTTATAACCATTTCTTACATGACATTCTACGGTGTTAATGCTGGTTATCTAACTACAAAAATTCTAGGATACATAAATTAATATAAACATATACATATGTGTGTGAATGTATTTGTTTACCTATATATATATATATATATATATATATATATATATATATATATGCCTCTGTGTGTGTGTAAGTGTATATATATATATATATATATATATATATATATATATATATATATATATATATATATATATATATATATATATATATATATATATATATATATATATTCAAACGTACATAGTATTTACATGTATTCGTATATATTGTGTTTATTTGTACCTACAACAAAGACAGTGTCCATTCTGTAAATAATATTTCAACCATCTTAACTGCAACCATCACCAGTACCATATTAAATATTTTCAGCAACAGAATTTACACTGTGACCACTATGAGCCTATATATTATACTCTGATATAATTTGAACACGATGAAAGAGGAGAAAATTAAATAAATAGCTATATAAATAATGAAATAGAAACCTAGTAAATCATTATGGGCCATCGATTTGTAATATCAAACCTAATATCTAACATTTAATTCTAAATAAACATAATAATGGTTGGTTTCTTTCTCTGGTTTATTTATTTTTCTCCTAAGCCTTTCAACAACATTGTTTGAAACTGTGGGATATTATTAAATAGAGACATTTTGCTTTATAACATATATAAATCTTATACACATACATACAAATATGTGTGTGTATAGATAGACGATATTACGAAAGAAGATGAAGTACAGTAGGATATGTACACACGCACACACGCACACACGCACACACGCACACACACCTACATACATATAGTGGAAGAGAGACGTAGATAATGTACATACATACGAATGTGTGTTCCTGTAATAATAGACACAGGTGCGCCCTCGTGCATACATATATATGTGTATGTGTGTGTGTGTGTGTGTGTGTGTACGTGTGTGTGTGAAAGTCTGTTTGTGTATGAAAGTGTGTGTGTGCGTGTGTGAGTATGTGCGTGTGTGAGTATGTGTGTATGAAAGTGTGTGGATATGCGTATGTGTTCCATCAGTGATATATATTTCAGGACTAAATATATATTTGATTTCTGTAAAAATAGATATTATTAGCAGTTCCAAATATACACTACATAGATTAAATAAAATTAAACACTGTTTTAAAATACGGATGCTAGAAATATATTTAATACTACTGTGGATATACAGCAAGACATATATTATTTCGTTCCATTGTAAAAACTTAGCTTAAATACATTCCATCCAACACAGTGTAATATGTTAACGTACTCGCCATTTCCTATAATTACTTACACGATTTTTTTTTTACGTACGATACTTATTTTCAGAACACCATTGAGTAAAGTCTTTTCAAACACACCAGCGAGTGGTAAACGTTTAATAAATGTTACACTGATGTCTATACATTTGATTCTCATTATTCAGATTTGAACTAACTAAAAATACAATGGTCTATATGTAACTAGGGCGAACGCAAGTAAGTATGAGATGTGTTACCAAGATCGCCTGAGATTATATGTTTTATCAGATTTCGAAAATATTTCTGTGTGCCCAACTTACAATAACACGTTATTTACTTAAAATATGCTTTCACTTTATTGAGTTGAGGAGGTCCCAGCATGCTCAAGCTTTACATTAGTAACAATTTACCATGAATTAGATATTTTCAGGAATAAGATTTTCGGGAACTTAGATTAAGTTTTAAATTTAAAAGAGTTAGGGCTTACTAATGAAAAGTACTTAGGATTCCTTAACACACAGCATCCTTTCTGTCCATTTTGAATAATAAACATTCTCATTCACGGGACTCTGATCTTGAAATAACAATTAATATGCAGGGTTATCCGTCGAAGTTGCTAGAGAAGTTTTGAATTCAGAAAGAAATGAAACGTGCCGGAATATCACACGACACATTGAAGGGAACTGAAATATATTTCTATTGATAGTTGCCGGGCAACTGCAATTATGAAAGAAATGAAATGAAAGAAAAGTGAACGCTATATAAATGTTCATAGATCATCGATGACAGTTAGCTGTACATGGTGAGAGATTAGAGTTTGGTAGTTAGCGGTATGATTTCTGTACGTATTTTTAAGGAATGTGTAGTCACTATCAGGCTGAGGCACACACTCTTGCCCCTCAAAGTTGTCCCGTCTGAGCTTTAATGTGTTACAGCAATTGAGAGAGTTGGCTGCGCCAACGTACGGCTGGCTTTTAACGCAAACCAGTTGACTAATGCACGATGAAAGGCAGTGCATTCCTGAAAGAAACAACGCGGTGCACACCTAAAGATTTAAAAATATGAGCTTATTATCATGAATGGAACACCATTACCAATAGGCCACAATTCATTACGGTAAAGACTTTTGGTACAATGATGCCTTTAGTCAAACTGACTGTACGAAACTTGAAACACAGTGAACAATATGATGCCGAATCTTTATTTATTTACAGTGTTTGCAATGACTTTATAACATTTCCTTGCTTAAGGAAAGTAATTTGCTTGGAGACACTCATATCTTCTGACATTCTAGTTACTGGTCTGCAGCAGGCCAACTTTCGGCAGGCTAAATGAGGCAGGTACCGAACAGATTAGCATGAATTTTGGTAAATAGATGCACGTTATATCCATTGAGGCTGGTCTTGTAATTTTGTAAAAGTTCGGAAAATATAAATCCGTTAATGCATGATGTTGTTTTATTGTTTTATTTGTCATGCCTCATTTAAGGTGGACATTTTCCGCTCTGTTTTAAGTTCCAAGTATATTATTAGAGGGATGTAGCGTTTATTAAATCTCTCGATCCGGAGAAGTGCATATACAGGTATTGTCACTTTGTAATTAATGTTTGCCACGTATTAATTTCATCTACACCACCTGAATAAGTTATGCTGATATTATATTTGAATAGATTAATAAAGCATGCTTCTCCACTAAATAGGAAGTTTCTAAGACTTCAGAAATCTTAGGTTGCATATTAGAATGAGGGTGTGTGTTTGTGTGCGCTCGTGCGTTTGTGTATATACTTAGTTGTCTCTTTAGAATTGTCAAACGATGTTATGAAGGTGTGTGTCGATTCAAAATAGATTTAAATGGACAAATTCCGTCGAAAGATGGCTTACAAAAATTGCCATTACCTTCGGTACCTTACCTGGATATAAACATACAACGATTCAACTAATTTCGAAACAAGTTCAAATGATCAGCTGATTATTTACAACTCTATTTATCGATGCATTGCAGGTAACAAACGATTTCTGCAGCTTACCCACCTAGCGGCTGTGATATACGATGGGCAGATTTAAAAAGAAAATGCATTCCAACATACTTGTATGATATGTTACAAATATGCAAGGAAGCTGACTTCTGCACACTTAAGATATTTGGCCAATAGAACCAAGATACACTGTGTTTCCGAGTTTGTATCAACATGTCTACACAAGCATATATTTGTGTGTGTGTGTGCGTGTATGTATGTGTGCGTGTGTGTGAGTGTGTGTGTGTGTGTGTGTGTGTACGTGTGTGTATTTGTGTCTGGTGTGTTTGTGTGTTCGTACGATTTTGCATACATTTATTGTCATTTATTCTATTTTTCTTATAAAGGTCTCAGTGGTAGGACTGCAGCGAAGTTTGAGCACTGCTTTTACTTTCTTTCTGTTTTGTTGTTGCCTTTGTTGAGCTATGATTTTGTACAACTGATTTTCCTGCGTGTATCCTTCAATGGTTGACTGGCCCGATATCGTCGTTAGTAATTTATCTCATGTTTCAGTAGAAGACCCTTTCATATTCCTGATTTCTTTAGGTAGGAATTTGACCAATTTAGGATCTTTATATAACGAACTAATGCAGTAGAATGTTTTTACTTCTGATTTCGAAGTTAGTATATTTGGAAGCTGACAGATTCTGCCAGTTCGTACATTAAAATAGCTTCTAGGCCGAACTTTGGAACATGGCTTTCCAGTATTTTCTAAACGAATTTGATAGTATATCTCTCTTTTCGGAGTTCGAGAGAGTAGAAACGCTGAATTTCCAGACATTCCCGATCATTTAGGCTTTTAAGAGAAGTTATTTTCTTGGTGACCGTTCTTTGCAACCCTTCAATTATTCTATGCGTCCAAGTGATTTTGAAGAACAAAATTGTGGGTAGTAAGCTAATCTACTCGGAACTAAGCTATCGTATCACGAATGTTCTTAGTCTGTATTGGTGGGAAAACCCAGGTCGATTATTTTATTTCACCTAGTTGGACAGGTAATAATTTGTCGCATGCGAAATGCAATAATGATGTCGAGTAGGGCGTCCATAGCTCACCTGTTTAATTGTTTAGTTACAGGTTGGATATAGCCCTCAGGCCAGCTGAGATTTTGAAAATTAAGGCCCTACTGCTGGTAAAAGCACCTTGGTCCGTGGGCTGGCATCACTTAGGTTTCGGTTTATGAATGACAAAGTATCCCTGAAATGATCTCCGTGGTTAAAAGTATCAGGAGAACGGCAGGAAATGATAATGATCAAATTGAGGTCGACCTCATGCATTATTAGCCCATCGCAAGCTGGCAGAATCGTTTTGCACGCCGAGCGAAATGCTTAGCGGTATTTCGTCTGCCGTTATGTTTTGAGTCCAAATTCCGCCGAGGTCGACTTCGCCTTTCTTCCTTTCGGAGTCGATTAAATAGGTACCAGTTACGCACGGGGGTCGATGTAATCGACTTAATCCTTTTGTCTGTCCTTCTGTATCCCCTCTATGTTAAGCCCCCTGTTGGCAATAAAGAAATATATTAACTCATTGCACATTGTACTGGAGTGAGAGAAAGACATGTTCTGTTAAGTCTTCACGGATGAAGATTGTTATTCCTTTTTGCTTCCATATGCTGCAGACAGTTCTGTGCGCTACTTAAGCTGACAAATGTACTAATGCATCCAATAATTTTGGGACAGGTGTGTTTCAGTAAGGGCTACACATATTGTCTTCTTTCTGTGTGCAAGGTTTCTCAAATATGATACTTTTTTCGATTTCTGAAGCGTGGGAGACCTAGTACATTCAACATTATGATTATCTTAATGGGGAACGTTTGTGACTGAAGTATCTGCAGTGGTTCGTGTTGTGTGATTGTTAGATTTCTTTGGTCAAAACTATCATCGTTAAAAAAAGAATTTTCTCGCTTGAAGAGGTGTTGCTGTCTGGAGTTTTTATGGATGTTCTGTTGGTTATGTGACAGAGAGAGAGAGAGAGAGAGAGAACGAGAGTGAAAAAGAGTAAGTGTGTGTGTGTGTTTGTGTCTGTGTGTGTAAATATTATGTGATTTTGTCTGTACCTGTGTGCATATATATGCGTGTGCGTGTACATGTAAATAATCTTCATAAATCTTACGGGATGTAATTATTTTCTGGCCATATTATAAAAAAGATAAATATTATTTATGTAAAAAAATATTAGATGCAAACAATTTTTAATGAGGCACCGAACAGATGTTCACTGCTATTAAGTAACGTAGATATGTTATTGTGTGATGTTTTGTGATACGTATGTATTTAATAATATACATAAATATATATATATATATATATATATATATATATATATATATATATATATACATATATATATATATATATATATATATATATATATATATATATATATATATATATATATATACATATATATATACGTATATATGTGTGTGGGGGTGTTCATGTGTGCGTGCATGTGTGATTATCTAATATATTTTTGTTTCAACTGGACCCTTTTGGATAGGCTGATTTTGACTGCCATTGAATATTTGTTAGATATTTAGATGGCATCATTCATAGCTTTAGTTATACTTCGAGATTCAATTGCAAAATGGAATTATTTCATCTTCTCTCAGATTTGTATGACGTCAACAAAATATATAAATGTATGAATGAATGAATATATGTATGTATGTATGTATGTATGTATGTATGTATGTATGTATGTATACACATATATATGTCCATTTATTGTTTCGTATTATTGTAATAATCCCAAAATAAAATGTAATAATATATACCAATATAGAAAATCAGATTTTCAATGACCAACTGCAATTGAATAAAGTTTTATCGCGTCGCCTTTTGAATTGAGTCTACTTTCTTTAAAGGAAATGTTCAGTGCCCCTCATTTATATATAAAATGCACAAGCATATTTAAAAGAAATGTTTCATGCAACGAACAAAAGCTTTTTTAAAGACATTGGCAAGGGAAGTGCTCTTGTTATTTCAGTTACAGATTTTGGAAAGAATTTTTTCATAATTTTAAAAGTACTGGATTTGAAATTAGAGGTAGATCTAAAATTGATGATGCAGAAATTGTTGGATTTTAAAGTGTTTTTATTAAAGATGTAATTGTAATTACTATTTGTTGGACAATGAGAGAAAAACGTTTAAATTAAGAAAATATTTAGCACCGTAGTAAAGCAAATTTAAGCACGTTTGCATAATGCTTCTATATAAGCACTGCATATCACAATCAAAAAGGGTCGATTCGAAGAATCGTCGGACATGTGTTTATTTAATTTACACAAAGTTTCCTAAAAGTTTACATCGCCTTCAATTCATGCTGATATTCTGCTTGTGCTTTGTCGGGAGAGGAACATTTAAGTCTAATATTTATTACGATCTAAGATTAAAATGTCTTCCAATATGTTAAAAATATTGAAAGTAGTATTAGACGAGATCCGAGACATGACACTTTCAATAGATATATTATACCTTCTCGATTATTTTTATCGTGACCGTTATTTATAATGAGATATAACTCAAATATCGTGCAACTATATATGATTTGACATATAATACCTATTACTTTCTTCAGTACAGTCGTGACAACCTATTTTGACACCAAGTAATTCACCACCCATGCTTGGATTTCGACATTAGCAGTCAAAGTATAGAAATTTCATTATGCTGATGATAATCCTGGTATTATACTCCATTATTGATGCATATCAAACAGCCGGTCCTTTGCATTTAAGAAGAGGTTTCGTTATAAAGGGGCAGACTTCCATCATGTCCATTTGCATGCTTTTAAAATGTTAACCATTGTTACAGTGGAGATGCCATTCCAGAGTGGAAGACAAATAACATTGTTTACTTTCGAACATAATGGAATCTATAACGGATTTCGCAGGTTATATCAAATTTACTTTAACCTGGTATAATTCACCTAAAATTTGTATTACTAATAGAATTATCGCATACTATTTGAGCTTAGTGTATATTTTATTTAAACCAAAATATTGAGCTGTAGCGTTATTCTGGGGTTACTGATTATTTCTTTGGTTCCAGGATTTATAAACTTTTAGGTTCTGTAGTCAAAGTTTTTTTTTTTAATTTCCTTCAGAAACATTTGATATGTAACTTCCAACTACAAAAATAAACAGGGTAAACATCTAGATAAACAATACTTAAGAACATAACAGAATAGGTTTTTGAGAATTTTAAATGATGTAAAAGCATTGCAAGATTGATAGAACATAGAGCAGTTTGTTTCAATTATTTGGAGTTACCCCTAATCGTATTACAGTGACTGAAATAAAAATAAAATTAGATCTTATGAGTCTCAGCGTGTTATGAAATCACATGAATTTGGAACTATAAAGATTACTATTCTTCTATCTTTCTCACAGTTGCATATCTTGTATATCATTGTTAAGTATTCTTTACAATGCCTATTGATTTGCTTATGAATATCTAGAAATATCGAAATAACTCAATGTAGAATTGATGGTGCCGAAACAGTATTGTAGATCGTACATAATTATACTGTGAGTGTTCAGTTATTTATTGTTAATAACATATTTAAATGCAGGTAATTTGTTCTGCCTACCATTTACAAATTGTTTCAAGTCTAGCTATTACAGATTTCGTTTTTATCTACGCCGAATTAACTGCATGTCATAGTACATGATCTGTAAATCTTTGTAAACGATATTCACTTCTGTTCTGCTTAACTACAAAAATCGCTTTCATTTATTTTATAGCTGTGTTTGCGTATTCTGTTTATAGAGGATTTCGCTTTCTTTTTCGTTTATGTTGTCTTTTTGTATTTGTGGTTGTGGAATGCTATGAAAGAAAGAAACGAATGATTTTTAGTAGTTTTAACAATTGGCATTTTGGATTTCAAAATTCTATTGGTTAGCAACACGCTGCTTTCGAAGGATGCCATTCAACATCGCTAAACTAATCAGCGCTCGATTAAGTTGAACAAATATTTTCCCGAAATAGTGAAATTGCATGGCGTTCTAAAGTGAATGTCATTCATTCTTAAGCAATGAAAGTGTTCCAAAACAATGGTGAGGCTATTGAGTAATGTTTTTGAGATAAATGATCATAAAATGTATAGTGAAAGCCTACGTAAAACTTAAATATTTGCTGCTGTGAAAATGCCACCATTTCCAGATCTCAGTCGTGCATGTCTAGCTATATGAACAAATATCAACATTAACTTTAGCTAATTTCCTTTGAGGGAGTGTATCAGAGATTTGTGATATCAGGTTAGTTCTAGACCACTACAATTGTGTTTCCGTTTGTTTGAATGTACATGCTTCTTTGATGACACTGTATGGTTGGTGAGTCTTGAAAGCCTCCTCTACCTTCTTCTCATTGAATATTAACGCCCACTGATTCACCATTGTCATCGCATTGAGGTATATTCGTTTATTTTTGTATGTAATGTATTAGATGATATTAGTTGGATATGTTCTTTTTTTTCTTTTTGAAGTAGATGTATTCTTTTATGCTAAATCTAAGCTGTACCTGAGGCAAGTGGGAGAATTTTCATTGATGGGAATTGAAACCTGTACAATTGCAAGTAATTAAAGGGGGTAATAAATGATAGCTTTAAATTATTAACTGATGCTGTATATATAGACCATTTGAGTACAGTTGATTGTATTGAAATATAGTAGTAAAGTAATGTATCCTAAGCGGCCGCGTTTCCGATTAGATTCATTTTTTTATAAATACACAACAAATCACCCTGAAATTATTCCAACCTCTAAACAATGTTAACTCATATAGACCAAGAGATATTTAACGTTTCTGCTCCATATAATACATCCGTATACTACAGTTATATACTGTGTTTTCGTTGTAAACAAAAAGTGGTTTCTAAAATCTGGAGGAGAGGGATATTTTCAGTAGTTTCTCATACGACTTAGCTTAGCCAGTTCTGGAAAACACAGCAGCAGGGAAATATAGAAGCTGAAAAAAGATTCAACGTCGGTACTGGATAGCTATTCCATTTATCGAATCTGAAGATGAATAGAAAATTCCTTCTAAGCGTGTTTTGAACTCAGAATAAGAATTTCTGGAATACGAGGGTGTACCTAAAAGTATCCGGAACCGTTCTCTGTGGAACGAGCCCGTTGTAGTTCAGGCTTTTGTCGCTAGAAGCTACTTGATGCAATCCTTAGACATCAGACGGCCGACCGTTGACGTCCAGTGGGCCGTACTGTCACGTGGTGCGTCTTTATTTTGCAGTGCTTCTCCCGTTATCGTCGAATTTTCCGATGGCTGAAACGTGCTTCCGTGAAATTCTATTTTCTGACAGAGTAAACGGTGTCCGAAAGTGTTGTCATGCTTCAAACAGCTTACAAGGACGCTGCCATGAGCAAAACACAAGTTTACGTGTGGTTCTCACGTTATAGGAATAGTCACTCTGCCCTGGAATACCAACCTCGTTCAGGACGACCATCAACCACACGAACGAATAAAAACATTATGAAAATTTATGAACTGATCTTGGAGGACTATTGCCAAACAATTGACGAACTTGTTGATATCACTGGTGTCTCTTGGAGCTCCTCCCAACGAATTTTGAGCGAGGAACTGCGAGTGAAAAGACTTGCAGGAAAATGTGTATCTCACTTGTTCACGAAAGATCAAACGCAGTCACGACTGAATGCCTGTCGTGAAGTGAAAAAGCAGTTGGAAGTTGATCTGGAACACTTTTTAACAGTTATCACTGGTGACCAAAGCTGGTGCTACGGCTACGACCTGGAAACGAAGTAGCAATCGAATCAATGGAAGCAATCAATATCACCATGCCCCACAAAGGCGCGTCAAATGGAGACCAATGTCAATATGATGCTGATTTGTTACATCGATGCAAATGGAATTGTCCACAGTATTTATTTCTTCTGGTCAAACTGTTCACCAGGCATTTTACTTGGGTGTTCTGAAGCGTTTGTGAGACACGACGAGACGACAACTCCCGACCTGTGGCAAAATGGACAGTGGTGGCTTCATCATGACAATGCTTCTTCGCACACCGCCTTGAACCCATTTTTTCTTCTTTTTTTTTACCGAAAATTGCATGACCCCGTTTACACACCCTCTCTATTCACCCGATCTTGCTCCCTGCAACGTTTTTGTGTGTTCCCCCGAATGAAAAATGTTTTCCTCAAAGGAAAACGTGCTGGAGATGATGGAAAGAAACGACGGAGGACTGCTTCGAACTGTGGAAAACACCTCTGGAGCAATGAATTGCTTCAAATAGAGAATACTTTGAAGGCGATGAATGTTTAAACTCGTAAAACGAAGTGAATAATATAATATTGCAAAATCCCGGTTTCTTTTGGGTAATCACTCTTAATTACTACGAGCCAATTGTCCGACGCTGTCAAAGATTCGGCCAACTGACCGCCTAGATCCAGGTTATTGTATACTCAGTTGCTGTCTCCATCCATTATGGCTTATTTGTATTTAAGCTTAAGTAAAGACAAAACAATCAGGAAGGGTCCGTTCAGTACTAAACCTTGCAAGTGCATAAATTTATAGCATTACTTTAGAGCGAGTGTCATAGTTATTTACAACCGACTTATTAAAAATTCGTATTAGCTAGTTTTTGAAATAACATTTCATAGTAAAGTATTTTTGAATTTCTAGACTAATGGGTGACTGGTTACTAGCTTTCAAAGAGACAATCACTAATTCAGTTCATTTGTGAAGGTGGGAATAACAACACAAATTTAACGTATTGGTTCCATTCCAGGAGTATATGTGAGGCCTATATGTATTATACCACTCTATGTTGGTAATGGTAATGAACACCTCGGAGGTTACCATGTTAATTATCTTCTATTTATCAATACTGCCACTACACGACTATGTTTGCGTGTTTTGCTTTGTTATAAATACAAGTAGTTTTTTTCAGTAAATTTTGTTTTTTATAGGGAAAATATGCAGGTTCTGAAATTTGCATTGAACTCTTTTCCTTGCAGTTTATTGTTCCTTGTTCTGGTTGGGGTGGGCATTCACACACACTATCATAATCCACAGTGGATATAATTCTTTAATAAATGTTACTTATTTCAGTTGGCCAACGTTTTTATATGTGAGTGGTGCTTGAATATGTGTAATTTTAATTATATATATGTATTTGATGTGTATTCAGAGGATTTTATAGATGGTACTTGTAGTTTAGAACATTATTTTGTCTGAGTGTTATATAAATATACCTATGTCAGTGTTGAAAAAAATGAAGAGGATGGCAGTACTTGGAAATAGTGATGAAAATGAGTTTTTAATGCGAGTTTGATCTCAATAAATGTAATATAATGAGGAAATATACAGAGGCAAGATGATCTAGTTAACGACAATATAATGGTACGTGCTTAAAAGAAATATACTCAGCAGTTAGCGCACAACAAAAAACAGTGCTTATATGAATTAGTGACAAATATGTCTTAATGAATATTAGCCGATGAGCCGAATAGTCTTCTTTTGGTCTAGTTAAAATTGTTGTCCTGTGTAGCAGCGGTTCCATCTAATATATAGAAATAATAAAAAAAAAAGAAACCTGGTCCCATATGAGCTTTATACAGAGTTAGCTGCCATTCAAGTATTAAGTATAACTAGAGAAATCTAAGACTTTTTGCTATGTTTTCAATGTTATTTCTATTGGGCTGTCATGGATTAAGATAAGGTATGTGTGCGAACTTTGAGGGTTTTGTTTCTGTTGAATTCGTGTGCTTTTGAAAGAGAAAATTCATTTTGAATTGCTTTACACAATGTCCCTATAAAATGAACCCTTTCAATTAAGGCATATTTTGCTTCGGTTTTGTATGAATGGCGTTAATATTTATGTTACATATGCGCATATGGAAGCATTTCGAGAAATATTTAGCTGGTAATTTTAAAACTTCTATCAGCATTTTTGTTTTGCTACAGGTAAGCTGGCAATACATAGATATACAAAAATAATACCAGGATTGATAATTCATTAGTTTCAAATACTATCATAAGAGAAATAATTACTACAGGTGAATGCGAACCAAATGCCACATTCACTTTTGTTTATTTAAATACGTAGGCCGCTAAAGCCAAATACAAAATGTTACATGAAAACTGCAGCGGTAGTTTTTACACTATTAAGCTGTTGTTGTTGTTGTTGTTGTTGGCACTCCGTCGCTTACGACGTCTAGGGCTCCAGTTGATCCGATCAACCGAACAGCCTGCTCGTGAGATTAACCTGCAAGTGGCAGAGCATTCCACAGACACGTGTACACGTCACGTAGTTCTCGGGGATATTCAGCGTGACACAGTGTGACAAGGTTGGCCCTTTGAAATACAGGTACAAGAGAAACAGGAAGAAAGAGTGAGAGAAAGTTGTGGTGAAAGAGTACAGCAGGGTTCGCCACCATCCCCTACCGGAGCCTCGTGGAGCTTTAGGTATTTTCACTCAATAAACACTCACAACGCCCGGTCTGGGAATCGAAACTGCGATCCTATAACCGCGAGTCCGCTGCCCTAACCAATGGGCAATTGCCCCTCCACTACTATTATGCTGTATTTTGTATATTTCTACCAAACGAAGCTGTTGTTGGAAATTCGACTTACTTTCAGGCCTTTGAAGGAAACAGATTCTTGACTTCATATGTTCAGATATTTAAGGCATAATATCAAATGTCCTGTTAGTGTGCTGGAAAACGAAGTTGAGACCTAGCTGAATCATTAGCAAGCCTAGCAAAATAGTAAGCTGTATTCCGTCCATCTTTACGATCTGAGTTTAAATTCAACTAAGGTCGACTTTGCCTTGCACCCTTCGAGATTGACAAAATAACAACCACTTCAGAACTAGGGTCCATGAATCGACTAACCCGACCCGCTCAAAGTTTTGGGCCTCGTGGCAAATTTACAAAAAATACTTAATTCCATTTCCACGACTTCATTCTCGAATTTTCAGCAACGGTTTTCCAGTAATATATATGTTTGTGTGTGTGTGTATGTGTGTGGGTGGGTGAGTGTGTGTGTGGGGGGTATGTGTGTATGTATGTGTGTGTGTGTGTATGTATGTATGTATGTATGTATGTATGTATGTATGTATGTATGTATGTATAAAGACACATAATATCTAACATACCTTCCTTTTCTTTAAAGGCTCAAACTGAGGTTTGCTTTGTCTACTAGTGTGACAGTTTTCTTTTGTTTTCCGTTATAATTGTTAATGAGATTGTGAGATAGATATGATAAAATGTAATTCGGGCGTATTATGGTTAGATTCAGATTGAAAGGGAATTCGAAATAGAAGTGTTGCCCAGGATAAATAATAATTCCGTTGGATTTGATATTACTGTATTACTGAAAGTTCCGATTTTCATCAATCCCTCTACTAGAAGATAGTACGTCGTACATTATAATTGAAGCACTACCTGAAACTAGCTTTACTATTCAGTAGTCTTATATTGTAATAACTGGAGTTGTTATAACATTTGAACATGAGCATAACTGACAACATGCATGTGTTATTGTAGAAACCTGGCGAATGGCATTTGTTGCGTTATGGTACACAGGTTGGTTTGAGATATATCGATTTTATGGTGATGTTATATTCAAAGAAGAATTCCATTCAATTTATTTTAAATGTGTGCATATTATTTGCTGGATGCTTAAGTGGATTTTCCTGAATTTTTTTGCATTAATTGTGCGCTAAATTTATTAGCTGTGCCTATATTATTGTAAAGAATCGACGTTTTCTGTAGTCTAAATCATTTTCAAACTGCAATATGATTATATTATAAGTCATGTATATTATGAGCCACATCTCGAGTAAAGTATTACTTTACTGGAGATTTCCACTCATAATGGATTAAGAAATTTCCCGGTTTATCATTTTAAAAAATTTTTTAAGCGTTCTGTAAGATTTGTAAACATGGTTCTTATGACGTTAACTTATACTTATCAAAATTTCTCCTTTTGTCATTTTTGACGCAATTCTCTTCTCTATCAATTCATGAGTGCTCTACGTGGGCTGGTACACTGCAATACAATGTTGAATCTTCACATTTTAAGAGGCATTTTATATATCTTGTTTTCAGCAAATGTGACAACTTGTTTGATAACAGTCGATTGGCTAAAGTAAGGTGATATAATGTTTAGTTAAATTGTTTTTCCCATTAAAGTGATACCTCTTATGTGAAATTTATTCAGTTGAAAGTTTCTTTAAACGTACTGGAAACTTTAAATTTACGTTTATTTTCATTTTCAGATAAAGAAAGAGATGTTATATTCTGCGCGCTTTGACTGGATAAAACATTAAAAATTTTGTTTGGTTTTCTCAGCAACGGATAAATAAACATGTGAATCCTCATTCGCAACTCAGGAGTTCGTTCTTTCAAAGAAGATATTATCAATGAAGCTCGTGTTTGGCACTCTGGTTGGGTTAGATATTAAGTAAATTGTTCCCAATGGTTGTCCTGTTTCCATCATTATGATATGCGCATGATATTAGTTTAAATGAGATCTGGCTCTAATTTCTAACAAGTTGTGCAAACGCATAAGCACTACGCATGTGTAAATGTATGTATGTTAATAATATTTATAGCAGACATTGAATGTCAAAGAGAATTCTTCATAATTTTGTTCACAATATCAATGTATGCTTTCACTGAAATTTCTAAACCAAATTTCCTCGTAGATGAACAAAATGGTTAATGATAAATTTCAGTTAATGTTCACCAAAAGGAATCTCTTCATAAATTTTGTTTTCTAATTGAAAATTCTTTTATATGAACAATTTTCTAAGAGGAAAACAATATGTTTATGTTACAAACAGCAGAATTGACTGTTTTACTGACTCAGTTTTTGTATAAAGTTGATTACTCTGATTAAAATAGGTAGTTTCGAGCGAGTGAAGAACAAACTTCAATTGAAATGGAATTACGCCAGAATTAGGTATTTTAATGATAGACATTTTAGAAAAGCTATCGCTCTTTCTAGTACGTCCACTTTCTCTAGTTTCCACGTCTTTATTTTCTTTCATCGCATAATCTATTGTTGTATTGGAAGGGGAGACATTAATGTTCATGTTTTAGGGTCGTGTGAGGGTAACAACTTAAATTTGACCACAAATATGAATCAAACTTAATTTTTCCTTAGTCTGCATATGTTAATTCAATGAATAAATTGAATAAGTTCAGTTTTTAAAACTTATTTTGTTCGTCATATTATTTTCTTGGAAAAGCATCTTGATCTAAGCAGAGTGTTTGAGAGATAGGCAGCCATACAAACAAACACAGAAACAGCTTTTATTATAAAATACTTTGGTTGAATGAATCATTAGATTTATTAACAATAACACGAATAAATATTTAGACGTACATAAGTCTCTACTTCTAGATTTATTGACTGCTCCATTATACTTTTCCGTTGTGGATATTCTTGTTTTACCACTCTTGATATACTGTGTTACTATAGAAAATTGTTTCGTTTCGAAAGGTATGCTGTCAAATTATTTTCGGGAAGTAGTTTATTGCATGCCTTCGATTAACCAAAATTGTTTCGGTTTCACTAACATCCTGCCTTTAACGATTTCTTTGTTACTATTTTCTATCTGACGATAACATAATGTAATTCTTCGGAAATGCAATCCGCTTATTTGAGAGTATATAGGTTATAGCTTTCTACTTCATTGATCAACATATAATCGACCATTCTGAAGATTTAGGATTTAATATCGTTTCCTATTGAAACGATCAGTTTTTGATACAGCATATAGTTTACTGAATTTAATCCGAAATTTGGGCAATTACTAATTCCAGAAATATTTCTTTTCCTGATAAATTCTAGAACCTGTTATGTTTATAATGTTAGTTTTCTTATATTTTGTATCCTTTCTCATCCATTTATAGACTTATATGTTTTGGTAGTGTATTCTTTCAGAAATAAGCATTTCTTTTGATGTTGGTGGATCTCCCACATTGCTGATTTTATTGGCTTTTGTTATTTTTACATATTTGTTTCTCTTCATACTCGCAAAAGATTTAGTTGCATCATGGAATATATCCATGATAATGTTGAATTTTACCAAATGATAATGTCCTAAAAACATCTTATAAAACCTCCATGCCAAATATATTGCTAGGTTTAAAATCATGAATGTGTTAAAGACAAAATGTCGAAATGTGAAGTTCTTCAACTATGATGACGCGAACAATATCAGGACATTTTGTATCATCATAAAAAAAAACTAAATAATACAACTACCAACAGTAATCAAACAGAGTATCACCCTCAAGATACATAATCACACCATCATCAATTAAAATACCGCTGGCTATATCAGCAAACTTTCCATTGGGAACAATTTACTTAATATCTAACCCAACCAGAGTGCCAAACGCGAGCTTCATTGATAACATCTCCTTTGAAAGAACGAACTCCTGAGTTGCGAATGAGGATTCACATGTTTTCCGTAGATTTCTCAGCTACTGTCAGGGATGATAATCCGAAACCAGTTTTCATAAATTTCTAAATACAAATCTCAAAACTTCATACTATGAATGTCAATATTCTTCGATAGGAAATCAGTATCAGTCAAATTTGCAAGTTGATAATATTTACTGCACTCTACCCTAAAATGTGTGGCAATGTTCATCAGCCTCATTAATTGTTGCTATAAGTAGTGGCATTATTGATCATAATGTTGTTAATATTAATGTTGCTTAAAGGCGGCGAGTTAGCACGTCGGGTAAAATGCTTAGTGGTATTTTGTTCGTCTGCTCGTTCTAAGTTCAAATTCCACTGATGTTGACTTCGCCTTTCATCCTTTCGTGGTCGGTAAAATGAGTACCAGTTGAGCATTGGGATCGATGTAATTAACTTGTCCCTTCCCACCGAACTTGCTGCCTTTCTGCCAAAATTTTGAAATCAATATTAATGTTGTTATTTTATATTTCTTTTTAGGCGGCCAAGTGGCAGAATAGTTAGCACGCCCGGCAAAATACTCAGCAGCATTTCGTCTGAGATCTATTTCCGCTGTGGTCGACTTTGCCTTTCATCCTTTCGGAGTCGATGAAATAAGTACCAGTTGAACACTGTGGTCGATAAAATTGACATACCCACTACACTGAAATTGCTGTCTTTTGAAACTAATATTAATGTTGCTTTTCTTAACGCTATTTTTTTTTTATAGGAAGTCCAATCCAACGAAGCATCAAACCACGAACAATAATATATGTCACGAACAACCACGAAATTTGAGAGATTTACAAAAAAAAAATGGGAAGAAAACATTTTAAAGTAGTCGTCGCAAGAATCATAAAATAAGGTAATTGGTTCAGTACAATGTACAATTTCAAATGATGAGAATACATAATTTGTATATTCATTTCTTTGAGAATTACTTACGTGTTGAAGGTGGAGTTTAAATGCATCAACTGAAACTAATATGATAGTACTCGATCTTCTATGTTCACATCAATATAGAAATTATTCTGATATTTTAGTTCCTATGAAGAATTATGTCATTACAATAGGTTATATATTAGTTGCTAGGCAACTATGTATTTCCAGAAAATGATACAAAATAGAATTGATGTAAGACAATTTAATTTTCAACTGCCTACATATTACTATTTATTTATCTTTCTTACTGCTGCTATTAGACTGAGTAGTCTTAGAAAGCAAATATATTGCCTTTGGTAATGTTCTAAAATTATATAGTCCATCAAAACTATATCTCAGTGAGCATTTCATATTTTGTATTTTACCCTTTCCATTTAGAACTTTATTTTACAAAGTAAATTCTATATAAAATTATAATTCTATTGGCTTCAAAACGAAAACTATTATTATGCACCACTGCCATTATTCTACCAGCCAACATATCCACTCACTAGAAAATTAGTTGCCATCATTTTTGTCGCATTTGTTTGCTTGATTAATTGTTTGTGTATTCGACCTGTTACAATAGAAAGTAGTGAAGATACGAACTATTTGTTAACAATGAAAAGGAAATCAATAATTATTTTCTCCTGCATTTTGTTTCTTTAGCAACTAATTGGAATAATAATAACGTAGTTCAACTCTATTCAGCATGGCATATTCTGAGCGAGTTACGGTTCGTAAAAAGTTCTAAATAGGTTACCTGGAAAACGAAATGCTTTTTTAATACATTCACACACATATTACATTTAGGTATATGGCTCGGCCTTATTCAGCATATATCCTGGGCAAAATGCAGTTTATACGCAACTTGAAATTGGTTACCCGAAGAAAGAGATTCCATGTTAAAACATTCAAACACATGTTATTTCAGCAGAAGATTTTTGTAAACTTTGTAAACTATTTAATAGTTAATATTTCAAAATACATCACATCTGCACGTTTATTTGATAAAGTTTTCAAATAATGTAAGTTTAATAAAGTATTTCTTTAGATAGATCTGAGAACCTGTGTTTACATTCAAATCAATCATATCGTAGAAAAGCAATTTAAGAACATGCAAAATTGGTAAATTAATAAATCTCGTTGAGGAGCCGTGACCTGATCCATGATATAGTTCAACTGCTACCTAGTTAGTGAAACTATTCCAATACAAACAGTAACTGATGGAGGAAGAAATGCAGGTGATTCCACATCTGACAGCTATCTCAAGGAGAGCTTCTTGGATGTTTTTTTGGCAGACGCTGGCCACTCTACTCAATGTCCTAGTTCTCGTTCACCTAGAAATTTTTGACCTAACCATATACTGAGAAATCAAAATGGCGAAACAACATACATTGAAAGATCCAGAACTTTACGAAAGAGAAACGCAACACCACCTCCCGAAGCTGCTCTACTTGGAGATGCAAGTATCTTGTAGGCATCGATATTAAGAAGGCTGACTCAGGCCTTGGAAATTCTAGTCGCGATGATACCCAAAACATTTATGTGAACTGTGCTGATGTCATTGGGCATACGTACTTATTTCGAAGGTGAGAGCCGGCTAAGAACACTTACATGGCGTTGTTGAAGAAATAGGTGAATGTAGATATGTCGTTAATTGGAAAGAAGGTGGTCTGTTATTTTGATGAGGAATATTTTTTTTTCCTCCAATGCATTCTAATAACTTCTTTTGTTTCCCATTCTTCGGAAATTTCACATTCCTTCGGGATATATAGTATTTATGTTATTGTTTGCTTTATGTTTTGTTTTGAGGATTTGTGTATTGGTACGGTATTTAGCAATGTAATTAGACGCTGTGTGTAATGCTTGCATATATGGCTCATTATTTCTTTCGTCTTTACGTTTAAGGTCGTATAATTCAAAATACTCCCCACGTGCGTTTGTGTTCAGATTAGATACTGTTCTGGTGTCTGCGGTGTTGACATATTCTTGTAGTGGTGGTTGTAGTTTTGATGGCGATGGTAAAGTTGTTGGTGGTGTTGTCCTGCGATATATTCTCCTTCTATCAAATATCCCAGCTTTCTGTGAGGGTAGTCCTGTTTTGTCATTTTTCTTGTAGCATTTCGTTAAGAGGATCTTCTCAATGTTTCATCTTTATTATTCTCATTACTGGATATGTCTGGATATATTCTGAGTTGGAGTTGGTGGATTCTGTTGCTCACGCTGTTGATGTTATTTCTGATTTTGTTGTTGTTATTTTGTCATAACTGCCTCTGTCACCTCTTAGGTGCCGCTTCTTCTGTTGTCATTGATGTTGTTTTTGCTGTTGTTGCTCATGCTCATTCAGCGACTGCAGATGAAGACAAGATATGCACGCTAAGTTTGATTTTGTCTTTTAATGTGAATCAAAATACAAAGACCAAATGAATTGTTCTCAGAAGGGCGAAAAGAAAACGGAATTGACTACTTCCTCAGGAACCAGGTGAGTTTAACGAGAAAAGCAAATCAAACATTTCAATACTAGTTTTTTTTTAAGACAGTTAAAACTGACAAAAATTAAGAGTGATTTAAAATGGAAGTCGTAGCCATTCAAAACTACAACGACCACAAGAACAAAAAAAACACCAGTAAGTAGTAGTAGTAGTAGTAGTAGTAGTAGTAGTAGTAGTAGTAGTAGTAGTAGTAGTATGAGGAGGAGGAGGAGGAGGAGGAGGAAGAAGAAGAAGAAGAAGAAGAAGAAGAAGAAGAAGAAGAAGAAGAAGAAGAAGAAGAAGAAGAATATACGCTGTTTCTAATTTAGTCACAAAATCAGCAATTTTGAGGGGAGAGTTTAGTGAATGCGATCATCCATATTTTCCTCTTTAAGGCGGAAGAAGGAAAAGTTGATCTTGACAAGAATGGAAATTAGAACATCAAGAGATGAAAAATAAACAATACTGTCTTATTTTGCTTTTGTAGTAGTGATGGTGCTGGTGGTGATAGTGGTGGTCGGGTCGTGGTGGTGGCGTTGATACTGGCCTTGGTGGCGGTCATGGTGGTATTAGTGGTAGGCAGCATCATTGTACAAAAACAGTATGACAAAGGAACGTTTCGAAGGAAATCTGCGAAGTCATATTTTTCCGTATTTTCTCTTCATATTTCGACATTGTTTTCTATTGGTTATCATATTGATAATCATTTATCATCGTATTTTTTTTTAAACTTCGTTTCTATGAAGATATAAACGACTCTCTTAATCGAAAGAGCTGTTGCAGGAAATTACAACCTGTGAGAAGAAAAATAATGAAGTAGTGTGAAATACAAAAGCTATAAATGTTTCTTTACACAATATCGCAAATGTTTGATTATATTATTTATTACATTCTTCTTTCTGAGGAACCAGGTCAATGGTCGAGTAGGTCGTCAGAGTAAAAGAAGAGGCACTTGCCCTAAAGAATTCTGAACCTGACAATTTATATCAATGCATATGCAATTTTTTCCTATGATATTGATTATCTTTCCTTTTTAATACTTGCAGCTTTTATGTATTTGTGAAAGCAAAATACATAACAGGTCGAGTGGAAAGTGCGTTGTCAGGACGAGCTCTGTCATCTATACTCTAGCATGTTAGATCTTCTCCTCTAGGTGCATTAACAACGCTGTGCATGAAACAAACACTATTTGCATTCAGTGAAAGAAAACTATGCATATTACTTGTTAATATAAACATACATATGTATGTGTGCATGTGTGTGCGTGCTTGAGTGTGCGTCTGAGTGCACGTGTGTGTATACATATACATATACATACATACATACATACATACATACATACATATATATATATATATATATATATATATATATATATATATATATATAAGAGTGTTTATAATCATCAATAAATTGTTTATATCCGTTATTTTACGATACGATTTATAATATGGCATAATACTTCCTAACTTCGAAATTCCAATAGAGAATTAACGTTTTATTTCTAAGTTGTGAATTTTATATACCATGTCGCTCGTAGATAGCTTCATGATGAGGAGATCTGAGTGATAATAGTGGCTGTATAGTGGTTTTTGACTGCTATTTCTAAACATATAAGGGCTTTTTGCGACCCACTCCGTTATAATTCATTATAATTATTCATTATAGTTCGTTATAATTATTCATAATTATAAGCACTCTTCTTTTATGTAATTTATTGTAACATATTATTTACATTATTTACATTTGACGGATGTTTGTCCTCATCGTGTTTGTTGAACACAGCTTTTCGGCTGATATACCCTCCAGCCTTCATCAGGTGTCAAGGGGAAATTTCGAACCTGGGTTCTCATTCTTAAAGTATTTTTGGTTATGATTATTATTATTATTATTATTATTATTATTATTATTATTATTATTACTACTACTACTACTACTACTACTACTACTACTACTACTACTACTATTATTATTCAGGTCACTGCTTGGAATCTATCTCGGAATTTTGGGGTTAGTAGCCCGCGCCCTTAAACACTACGATATATGCCCGTGGGCATATCCGTCAAATGTAAATAATGTAAATAATGTAAATACTGTAGATAATTCCTCATCTCTTAAATATAGAAATGTATTATTATAATACGTTTGGCCATTGATATATTCATAATACATTTTGTAATGTATTTTTACATTCCATTTCAATTTTCTCTCTCTCTCTCCCTCTCTCTCTATCTCTCTCTCTCTCCCCCTCTCTCTCTCTCTCTCTCTCTCTCTCTCTCTCTCAACATATATATATATATATATATATATATATATATATATATATATATATATATAGAAAAAAATTAATTAAGGTACTCAGAAACCTGGATGTTTATACATTTACAGATTTTTATTAATGTCACATATTAAATGAAGCGCTTTTCACCTAGCCGTGTAGGTTTTTCAAATTTGAAAAACCTACACGGCTAGGTGAAAAGCGCTTCATTTAATATGTGACATTAATAAAAATCTGTAAATGTATAAACATCCAGGTTTCTGAGTACCTTAATTAATCTTTTTCTATATAATTTCTGTACATCACCTCCAAACCTTCAAATATATATATATATATATATATATATATATATATATATATATATACATTGTGATACTGTTTTTTAATGCAGGTGCTATCACCTGCAATTCAAAAGCACAGGATCGACAACTAATTGCAAATTACCAAGTTCATAATTCCCTTGAAATGATGATAATCCATGGAAAGGTCATGTAATTTATGGATATGCAACCGCTTGGTCAATTTTTTATACTTGCTTAGATACATAGTCAGCAAGCAGCTTCGAACGTGAAGTAGAGATGAGGGGTTCCCTAATGTATCGTATACAATACATCATTTCATTACTCTTCACTAAGTGATGATATAGTCCTTAACTTACAGAGCATGTGAAATTCTTAAGCAATTTTTCAGGCTAAATAAAATTGTATTCAAGTATCATCAATGCTTGTGTTTATATACTAAGTGGCCCTTAAGATAGATTGTAAATAATGACATGGTTGAACAATTTTAATGAAAAACCAAAATAAAGTGTGTTTTTAATTGATATTTTTTAAAAAGTCAGTAACGTGTTCTAAAAGCTTCTGGCGACGTTCTTCGTATAATTTTCTATACAACTTCGGTATTATGTTAACAGCTGTCCATGATACGAAACCAATCCATCAGCAAATTTTAAAGTAGCCTACCATATATATACACGCACGCGCGCACATACACACACAGATGTATACATACTACAGAGAGAGAATGCATTTGCATTGTCTGCGTCGCTTTTCTATGTCTCTCTCCCTCTCTCTCTCCCTCTGTACATATATATATATGTGTGTGTGTGTATGTGTGTGTGTGTGTGTGTGTGTGTGTGTGTATGTGTGTGTGTGTGTGTGTGTGTGTGAGTGTGTTTGTATATGCCTGGCTGTATGTAGCAGCATTTAGTAACCAATTTTAAGTTATAATGCTATAATGAGGAACTATTTATTGGCGAAACAGACAATTCATGATCGGAACGCTCACAAGACCACACACAACAAAACTTGAACACCAAAGTTCGCTATATTCCATTGAGCGAACATAGGTAATGTTTCTAATTTTTCCTCTTTCTGCAAACTACATGAAACAAGTGAGATTGGAAGAAATATAAAAGAAAAACGGGTTATTAAAATGTTCAAACTTGTTCTGAACTGAAATAACAATAATAATATAACAACCAGTTAATGATGTGAATTTTTTGAAAATATCTCTAGCATATAGCTATAAACAAATTATAGTATATCGGTGCGCCTGGCAGATCGTGATGTTTAATTGCATGTGGATTGGTCAGAGCGTTATAAGGTGTCTAATGATTACTCTATGTATGAAAGCGCTAATTTAACTTTTTGAGCATTACAAAATATGTTTTTTAATCTTAAAATGGCATAAGTAAATAAACGTGAAAACCAGACCATGCTTTAACTTTATACAACTGATATAGTATTCAATACACAATCACACACACACACACACACACACACACACATACACACACACGCACACACACGCACACGCACACACACATATATATATATGATGGCAACTTTTCCAACAGCCAAATAACGACAGTTCTTTTGATTCACCATGTCATTGAGATGAAAATGGGCTTCATCACCCATTAACAAAATGAGGTTGTCATTTGCCTCAAAAGTTGCTTCCATCTGACAGGCGAATTTAATCAGCTGTGCATGGTCTCATGGTTTCAACTGTTGCCTAATGACAAATTTGCACAGGTGGAAGAAACGCAGTTGTTCGTGCAAAATATGCCTTACCGATCGATAATCGAATGTAAGTTCAGTGGAATGCCTCCGAGCAGAGCGATTCGGACTCCGCATCAAAGTTTGTCCGACGCATTCCATATTTTCCTGGGTCCGTACCGTTAGTGGCTCCCCAACGGTATCCTATTCATCTGTTTATCTCGTGTACTAAGTGCATTCAATTAGGATTGTGTTGCTGGTGGGAAGAGCCGAATTTCAGTGCATGTTGAAGTGGCGCCAAAACTCACACTGAACTGCTGTGACAGGCTCGTTATACTTCACGTAACTTTCCTAGGCAAACGCGCGATGCTCTGTTTTCCGCAACGCCATGGCTTCACCTGAAAAGAACAAAAATACTAAGACATGACGGACCGAACGGTACCTGTTGGGCATACGTCACTTTCTCTGGGACTGAGTAATTGCCATTTCAAAAGCAACCGTTCTTTCAGCACCACCCTCTCTCTTTCTTCTCTCTCTCTCTCTCTCTCTCTCTCTCTCTCTCTCTCTCTCTCTTTCTGTCTCTCTTGTATCTCTTGTATCTGTCCGTTTGTGTCTTTTTCTATACCACAACTTATGATTGTTATTTATTTTATTTATATTTGACTCGGACATTTAAGGCGACAAGCTGGCAAGATCGTTAGCACACCGGGCATATATATATATATATATATATATATATATATATATATATATATATATATATATATATATATATATACAAGAAATGAGGGCAGGGAATCGTCAATTAATAATAGAATTAACAATTAACAATTTTGCCAAGTAGTTCAGTATGAAAAAAACCTTTATCGGTAAGACCATTTATCATCATAAATATAAGGGATTAGCAATTGAGTTGCTTCTCCAACATACTGAAAATTTAGAAATAGCAGTCAAAGAACTACTGATTCCAAACTACAATTTTTTCTCTAAAACGGATGGCGATATCTATGGCACACATAGAACAAAAAACCGGAGGGAAAAGCATAAACAAAACAAGTCTTTAGTTAATTGGGTACGAATCGTTTCATGGTTAAGTGAATGAAAATTTCACTATTCCAATCTTCAGCCCAAATATTGGAATAGTGAAATTTTCATTCACTTAACCATGAAACGATTCGTATCCAATTAACTAAAGACTTGTTTTGTTTACGCTTTTCCCTCCGGTTTTTTGTTCTATGTGTGCCATAAATATCGCCATCCGTTTTAGAGAAAAATGTGTAGTTTAGAATCAGTAGTTCTTTGACTGCTATTTCTAAATTTTCAGTATGTTGGAGAAGCAACTCAATTGCTAATCCCTGTATATTTATGATGATAAATAGTTTTACCGATAAAGGTTTTTTTCATACTGAACTACTTGGCAAAATTGTTAATTATTAATTCTATTATTAATTGACGATTCCCTGCCCTTATTCTTGTATATTTTATATTTGATATCTCTAAGTTAGATGGTTAAACCGTAATCCCTCCACACAGGACTTCTTTTCATACGGGACTATTTGTGACGCACATGGAATAGATTTCTTTGAGGTGAGATGCCTGAACTCACTAGCCGATGAATTCGTAAGTGCCTTTCTTATCGTTGATTTTTGGTGTCGCATGGCCAAAAATTAACGTCAATTTTTTGAGAGACACTTTCAAATTTATCAGAATATTTGGGCTGAAGATTGGAATAGTGAAATTTTCATTCACTTAACCATGAAACGATTCGTATGCAATTAACTAAAGACTTGTTTTGTTTACGCTTTTCCCTCCGGTTTTTTGTTCTATGTGTGCCATAAATATCGCCATCCGTTTTAGAGAAAAATTTGTAGTTTAGAATCAGTAGTTCTTTGACTGCTATTTCTAAATTTTCAGTATGGTGGAGAAGCAACTCAATTGCTAATCCCTGTATATTTATGATGATAAATAGTTTTACCGATAAAGGTTTTTTCATACTGAACTACTTGGCAAAATTGTTAATTATTAATTCTATTATTAATTGACGATTCCCTGCCCTTATTCTTGTATATTTTATATATATATATATATATATATTATTCATAGGGTATTATAAAATCATTCTCTTTCCTCTAAGCTTTGCTGAAAAATAAAATATAAATTACTTAGCAATAATTATATTAAGCCTATTGATGGATTTATATCAGGCAGTGCAGTTTCTAAATCTGGTACACTACAATTATCTTGGATTGAACATTTACTTTGCTCCAAATCATATATCTATTGAGTGTGATTAATTCCAATGCAATTATATTCAATTAATAAGGAAACTCAGTTTTAAAATGTTTATTCTTTCTGCTTTTGTTTTCTAATGGCAAAATTGAGATTCAATATGAAATAAGCGGCTGAAGGCGACTTGCAATAGTTTGAGAAATTAAAGGGTATAGTAGTTACACTATAATTCCATTCAATATTATGCGTTTCGTTTGTTAAGCATTATTTATTTTTTAACTAAATATCAATATACCTTTCCCTTATATTGTTATATATGATTGAATCTTCGAGGGTCTGGAACGATTGAGCATCATAATACATGGGGGACGTTGTTTGCACTAGATTACGTGAAAAGTATTAATTATTTAAGGAAATTCACATTTACATACATAGCGCGAAACTTTAACGTAACAGTCTACTTCCAGGAATAAATTGGAAGCAGAGAAACGCAACATAGAAAATTAAGATCTCTATTTGAAAGAAAATATTCAGTAGCTATTTATTCATGTCCAATTATAGTTCTTTATTGTAATTTAGTATTTTAGTCATTATTCTATTTGTGACGAATTTAAATCATCTGCAACCCTTGTACATAAGCAGATACGCGCGCGCAGACACACATACACACACGCACACACATTTATATATATATATATATATATATATATATATATATATATATATATATATATATATATATATATATATATATATATATATATATACATATATGCATAGGAAGACGCAGATATATATACATACGTGCATATGTATATATATATATATGTATATATATATATGCACACATGCATATATATACATGTGTGTGTGCATATAAATGTATGCATATGTGTGTGTGTGTGTGTGTGTGTGTGTGTGTATACATATATATATATATATATATATATATATATATATATATATATATATATATATACATACATACACTCACACATACACACACAATTTTTCTAGAATATATTTACATACTCATTTTAATTGTCTCTTTACAATATCTGAAAATACTATTCATTCTAAACTTTACAGTGAATTCTCTCTTCAGTTCCTTCTACATTATTTTCCACCATTCCCTATAAATTTCTCTTCTACCAACATCATTAACACTGTCATCATTTTCAGCAGCGAAGAGCAAACGTATGATTGTATACACTACCTTCATAAAAATCAACAAAAATCATTCAATTAGGTGGAATTGCAATGCCCTGTGATAATACGGAACACAAAGGAACGACATATTCGTTTCTGTACACAGGTTATTATAAACCTATTGTGATGTATAAACACATTTGGAATAATTGAATATACGTTGTTTTAAGAAAATATGATATCCGAATCTAGGCAGTGTGCTAATTGTTGCTAATATAACGAGTACAATGAAATAACAAAATAGTAACTCCACGCAAATATAATGAACATACTAAAATAATAAAGCAAAAAGTATCAGTTGCAGACGAAACTACGTAATTCGCAAAACCCCGTCCCACCAAGAAACAAAAAACTCCGTAGCGTTCAGTATATCATATGTATCTGTTTTTCGTTAGCGCCTCCAGGTGTCAACAATGCATTCATCAATTGCGTACCGATCACACTGCCCCCAAGCTAAGGTGTAGGAAGCAAGATGTAGGAAACTAAAAGGAATTAAAATAATCATATAAAGAAGCTGAATAGTAACGCTGTCAGTTTGTGTTCCATGTCACAATTATACATACATACATACATACGTGTGTATGTGTCTACTTATATATATATATATATATATATATATACTTTTAGTGAGGCATAGTGATACAGATCTTTGTTAAACAGGATTCCTACTGCTCATACTCATCATGTGAATGTTTACAAGAGATAATGGATGTTCCTGTTGTTGAGAAACAATTACATTCAGAGAGTTTTTGAGAACACTATATTTTGGGAGTGAATCATAGGACTGACCTTGCAAGTTCATTTTTCAGAAGTCTGATTGACCTATTAAGAAACGTCCAAGATATGCGCATGTACGTCTGTCCAACCACCGCCTCTTTCCAGCTATGTATACTGCAGTAAGGAGCTATGCAATATGTTATGCTGCAATGATTTGCCGTCAATGCTGCGAATATACTATGCCTCTAAACTTAGGGCATTGTGTACGGGACAATTTGCTTGTTTCTACCGGATTAGTTGTTTGTACATCGTGGTTGTACAGCTGTCTTCTGCATCGAACTGAGGATATTATTGGCTAAGATGACTGCAAATTATTTTGGAGCCTTTGAAAGATTGTAGCAAAGACTTAAAGTGAGAGGTCTTAACGTACTCGATTAGCAACAAAAAACTGAAGTTACGATACATTAGAGCTTTAATTGGTGAATAGCCATAACAGGAAAAAGATCGAAACTTTGGAGAATGGTATATGGCGTGTGTGAGTGTGTGGGGTGTCAGTGTGACTGTTCGGTTGATAAAATGATTCCCGTAGTATACAGAATCCTGGACACCAAAATTATATTTTGTTGGGGAAGAGAAAATAGATTATGCACCTCCTTCTACTTTTATGAAGTCTAGGTCTTAGTTGCAGACGCTGCGGAGACGGAAGAATTATGCAAAGACTATTTGTGAAAATGGGGAGTAACGATAAACGTAAAAATCTACTTTAAAAGGGAGTTAATAAGATTGTAGGAAACTTACATGGAGAATTGAACGTTTAGGATTGAGAAATATAACTAAAGTTGGGAAAGGAGAATTATATTGTTACACAGTGAAAACTGGCAATATGGGAAAAAAATGTTTCAGCTGATCTCTGTTGCACGAGGTGATGCCGATCACAGTCCCGAGTTGAAACTCAAACAGAGGCCCTAAAGTAGATATGAAAGACTTAGATTAGAATATTGACAAGGAAAGAATTGGCGTAACCTTTATGAATATAGACAACACTCACATTTCTTTGAAATTATCGCATAAGGAAATAAATTTGGAGTGGATACAATGCCTGTTAAACCGAGGAAGGTGCTAGAATCACAAACGCACGAAGATACGCGAATATATATATATATATATATATATATATATATATATATATATATATATATAAAGAAAGAGAGAGAAACCCCATATAAACACTCGCCGTTATCCACACTTGCCTTGCCCGGTCACAATTTGTTGAACGTGCTTCTGCTCTTTCTTTTCACACCATCCCACCCTTACCCGTTTCCCCTCACCTTCCAGCCTTCCAACCTACAACTCTAATGCACCATTTTTTGCTATTTCTGCCCTCTCTCTGTCCTTCCAAGCACATTGATCAAACGGAACGCAGCTTGGCTTGCCGGTTCTCGGAGCACCTCTGAGAATCTGGTTCGGCAATGACACATCGGTCTCCCGCCATCTTCGCTGTACTGGTCTTTCCCTACAACATGTTTGTGTTCGGACTGTATCTGCACCAAGGGCCACCCAGTTTCCCGTCTACACCGTGAAAAGAGATTAATCTTCTTTCTATGTTCCTTTGTGCCATATGGGCTCCCATGACCTCTTTTCTTCATCTGACACCAACCTCACCTTCTCTCTTCATTTTTCACCCATCCCTCACGGATCCCACTCACCTCCCACATTCAAATGCCCCATCAACCTACACACCTGCATACCGCCCATCTCGGTAACTACCCTCACCCACACGTACTACTATACACACACCCATACACATTGTTCAGCTCACCACTCACTTCGCACTCAATTACACACACACCCACTCCAAACACACTAGCACTTACCATTTCTCAGCACTTACACTACACACGATATTCGACACACCCACACACATCTTTGATAGCGTCACTACACATAACACTAAACGAGCAGCCACACACACTGTTTAACACAGTACATGTACAATTATACACGCTCCCACGCAAGCACCTACTATCTAAACACAGACAATATATGCACACACACGCTACACGCATCACGCGTAACACGCATAGATTACAATAACTTTCGCCCACATACATACACTATACACATGGACACTATTTGGTCACACACACACACTCATGTGCACACACGACGTGGAAAAACACAAATCAGCTGCTACACACAACACACACACATACGTTACACATAAACACACACACATACGTTATACATAAACACACACGTACACACTTACGCACTCACACACACGCTTGCACACCTTAGCTTTTTGGGATCACCACCTCTATTATTATCTCTCTTTCATTCAACTTCTCTTTATTATTATTTTCCTTTCATTCAACCTCTTTTTTCCGCTGAACTCTACACGTTTTTTTTTTCTCATTCTCTGTTTCTATTTATCTAATCTTATTCCTTTCTGTCGAACAACATAGGCTTGAAATGTATAAAGCTCTTCCATTTTTCCCGAGCATCAAACTTACTTGTTGTTCCTACAACTGTCCAACTGTCGTCGGTTTTTTTTTTTTTTTTATAAATTCGGTCTATATATATATGTGTGTGTGTGTGTGTGTGTGTGTGTGTGTGTGTGTGTGGAGAGAGAGAGAGAGGGAGGCAAAGATAGAGCGATAGACAGAAAGAGCGAGAGAGAGTGAGGGAGGTTTTAAATGTTGACGTAACCATGTTGATCCGATGATCTCTTGAACTATCTTCCATTATTTGCATTAATTTGTGAATATATAATTGTATTGTATAATGCTGAGAATATATGTTTAATGCAAATAAATACACATAATTTTTGCATACTGAATTACAGAATTAATAAGATATGTAGGCTATTGCGAAACGCCTGTAACCCTATGGAAGTTACTTGGTTACATAAATATATATTCACCTCTGACACCTCAAGACATGTTCACAAACACACACGGACACACACATATACGAACTCTGTGTGCGAGTATGTGTGTGCGTGCGCGTGTGTGAGCGTGTGTGAATGTGTGTGCGCGTGCGTGTGCGTTTATGTGCGTATGCGTGCATATGTTTGTGTTTATGTGTTTGTGAATGTGCACAATAAATGGCATATTGAAATTAAATATGTATGACATGCAAAATTGAAATAGTTGTCGGTTACTGCATGAAGGATTACTTAGAATCAACAACGCTGTGTATAATATTGCATTGAATCACCGTTACTATATCTGTGATTTTATGCTGTGCTGATTCTACACAATACCTCAAACCTTTCACAAACCTTTCATCAGCTTGAATCTAAAGAGCAAAACACTTGTCTACGATATTCCATTTCAAAAATACTCTTGACAATAATGTGTTTCAAAACTAATTTAAATTTATTTCTACTCTGTTACAAAAAAAAAAACGGTATCAAAATTTCGACTTCAAGTGTATGGTGCTTCATGTATTCCTACCTCAGAATCGTCTTATCGAAGCTATAATATATAGTGCCAAAGAAAACAAGATAAACAGCTGATGAATACGTTAAATTAAACGTTCGTAGAAAAGTTTGTTTTAATTATATATATATCTTTATATTATTCATATCCATGTATATATACGCATATATTGTCCCCCAGACGCGTATCTTACGGTAAATATCAAATAAAGTGGTTTAATAAGTTAAAGAGAAAGTCTAACGTAATGCAAGGGTGAACCTACAATACAAATACCGAGAGTGAAAAAACTCTCGGTGCCATTGTCTTTTACCAGCTTATGTCTACTATGTGTCTTTGTACTTTTAAGTGATATTTTTCTATGTGATGAATTTCAAAATACTCTTTGTTGAGATATGAAATCAGTAGTGAATTTTGAATTTAGTTTCTTCTCTGTCGATTCCTCAAAATGCGCCCAATTAATTTATATCAAACACAATGGAAATTTTTATCGGAGTTATTTGAATTGATCCAATAATAGTGTATCTAATATTTCGTTCATTGCACTATGTGAACATTATTTATATTTTCAATAACCCGGTAATGAAATGCAAACGCACACTGGCCAAATTTGATTTCAGGACGTATATGGATACAAATGCAGATAATAAAGCACTTTTCGATTAATTCAGCCAATTCACAAAGCAAATTTCAATTAATTGATGAAAAGGCTGAAGATAAGATTTTATATTTCTTTCATCTCCTTTGAACTCTTAATCGTTTTTACGTCTCACCTGTTACTCAACATAAAATTTTCAGTAAGAAAACCGATGCATTTATCTTTCTGTAAATCTAATATTGGAAAATGAGTTGTGTTCAAAGAAAGATGAACAATATAACAAATGGAAAATAAAGAAATTACTTTTTGCCACGAAATATATATATAGTTTGTAGAAGCTTTTCTGAAGCAGGTTCAATAAAAGTATTTTTCAACGGTTTCTATATTTATCCTTTGTTTGTAGTAAATATCAAATTTTACAACTAAGATCTACGTCTAAACTGATTTATACTACAACGAAAGCAATATAACATTGCTAAGTAGAAATACTGATATGATGAATTATTTCTCCCATTGAGGTATACATTTCTATACCCTCCATAACATCTATCAATGTCTCGACGTCCATGGTGAGATACATACTGCTAGCTAATATCTGTTTTAAATTTCTAACTCAATAGATTATTTCTGTATATACAAACATACAAACATATATATATATGTGTGTGTGTGTGTGTGTGTGTGTGTGTGTGTGTGTGTGTGTGTGTGCGCGTGTATACATATTCATGTTTACATAAACATATGTACATATATATATATATATATATATATATATATATATATATATATATATATATATATATATATATATATATATATATATACATATACACACGAATCTACAGACACTCTCTCTGTCTCTCACACACACACACATACACACACAAGCACGCACTTAGATAGATAGATAGATAGATAGATAGATAGATAGATAGATAGATAGATAGATAGACAAACAGAAAGGCAGATATGCAGGCAGGTATACAGGCAGGTAGCCGGATAGGTAGATTACTTTGCTTTTTCTTGCAAAAACGGATTCTTTCTTATGTCTGAAATATTTTGTGATTACAATATGTTCATTGAATCTCTAAATGTTTTACTGTCCAGCTGAGAGTAGATTATTTTTAACTAGAACAGAACACAATAGATATCATGCGTTTTTATCGATTTATAGAAACTCACATGGGTATTATTCATATCATATCTTTCGAAACAGCTAAATCTGTGGATAAATACATTTCCATACAAATTTAAGCGATGAAGCTTAATGTCTCATAGACATGATTAGTAAATCGAGGCCCATAACATTGAAACTAAGGTTAGTAGATATCACGAAAAAGGTAAGCACCCAATGTATGCTACGACAAGCAATTTGTCAATCATGAATTAGGTTTACATTTGCAATGATTTCACTATTATTCTGCGAAGTGTCGTAGATAAAGCAAGAAGCGAAATATAAACAAAAATATTAAAACCCTAATGAAATGGTGTAAACAATGTTTGTTTCAGAAAAATAACAAAAGGAAACAAGTTAAAGTTCAGTATACAGATTATCAGTATCCGGATCAAAGTGTGTTAGTCATTATATTAAAAACTTCTGTACGGAAGTGTAGCTCCAGCTACCCCTCGATTATCGAATAATTTCACTTCAATGAGTCGAATATTTTAATAGAATCTTTTCGAGTTATAAGTAAATGCGTAAAGAAGGAAGTTAAAACATATTCTAAAAGTGCGTTTACACGTTGCATATGGAAAACGTTTTTACAATAATATACATAGTGAGAAGAAACAAAACGGAAACAAAACTACAAAAGTAAGGAACATATGATTGCCGAGGGGCGTCTCTTAGAGCCTCATTTATATGTAAGCTTAAAACGCACTACAAACATCAATAATTTTTTAGATGTCTTATAAAATAATCCAAATAATGTATGCAATGAAAAGCAATTAGTCAATCATGAATTATATTTACATTCACAATGATTTCAATGTCTTTCTTCATATAATGTCTAGAAAATCTACCAGAAACAATAGTTTAAACCCTAAGTATCGATGAAACGGTAATAATAAGGATGCACAATTAAGATTATGTTAGTATTCGAAAATTATTATAGTTTTGCATTGGTTAATTTTGCAGAAAGTTGTAATCACAACTGTAAAAATAATGACGACTAATTAATAACTTAAAATTAATGATTTCTTTATTCATTAATGAACTAATTGTGTCAAAGTGTAGTATCGTGATTAAGCAAAAATGGGATGTTAATGAAATTGATTTGTGATTCACGATGTGATAAGCATAGAAAAATGTGAAGTCGCCCGATGCAATTCACATCGGCTCCGATATGGAAATTGGTATATGTATCTATCTATCGTAAAAAAGATCTATATATATATATAATTGGTGTTGAGTTCATCCATCCCTCGTAAATATCTGCTTTGTTGGAATTTTTTATCATATTCCAGTAAGCGAGTTTTCTATTATGGAGGCTTGTATTCCAAATATTCTCTATTTTTCTTTTTGTTAAATTGACTTGTGTAAGTATGGCGTCCTGATGTATTTCATTTGGTGTGCGTTGGCTGTTATTCGGTTTGTTTGTGAATACCGACTTTAGTGTAGTACACAGGGTGTTTAAATCTTTACTAATTTGTTCTTGTTTTAACATGAATACGTCGACAGTATCGTGTAGAGGAGGTTGTTGTTCATTGTTAGATTTGTTAATGTACATTGATTTGAGGGTTGTGCATAAAAGTTGTAAATCATTACTAACCTGATCAGTGTAGTGAGTAGTGACTCCACTGTTTATCCTTTCCCGGGCGAGTAGATTTGAGTCCTCGATTTTGTTATTTAAGGAAATGAGGTGTGAGTTAATATTTTTGAGTTCTTTATGTATATCCTCGTTTGTAATTTTATCCGAAGTATTGGTCTTCTGTGGCATTTTCGGTCTCACGTGTTTTAGTATATGGGTGAGAAAGTTGGTATGTGAAAGCACGTGGTTGGATGTATAAAAGATAATAAGAGTGACAAAACTACAGAAGGCTTGTGTTACATGGTTAAAGTATATATTTAAATTATGTCAGAAAAATATTATAAAATTTTTTTGGTATATAAACATTGTATTTGGAGAAATAACCGGTTTCGTGTTGTCTTTTCAAATTTCTCAAAACCGAAGATAATCAATCTCTCAACCAAACCTCTTTCAAGCATAAAAATAGACATCCTCTCTTTTGAGAGCCAACCAAAATGAATTGAAGGACAGTATAACAGAATTATGTAGAAAATTAAGACTCACAGAAGCATTAACCAATTACAACACTGAAGATGACTCACTAGTCAAAAACAAAAGTGAGCACATCCCACACAAAGGTAGAAATAAAAATCTTGATGAATTCTGCAACCACATCGAGAACTTCCCTTACCACACCATGCATAAACAGACAGTTAACTCAAACTTTAACACTACACAATGGAAGGAACTAATAGAACTCCAAAATAATGAAGATATTACGATTAAGGACGCAGATAAAGGAAGTGCAGTTGTAATAATGGACACATTATACTATAGAAACCTAGTAATCTCCATGCTGGATGACAATTAACACTATGAAAAAGTCACAAACTACACCCCACAAAAAATAATGAAAACCCTGTCCTCACTAATTAAAACACATGGAAATGAACTGACAACCAAGGAGATTGATTTTCTAACAAACTTCAAATGCAAGCCTAGCCTCTTCTATGGTCTCCCAAAAATACACAAAAGCCAGATCATAAATGAGACCATCAAAAAATCACCAAAGACATACATACATACACCAAACCCGGGGGACCTAAAACTGCGACCCATCATAGCTGGCCCAGCCTGTGAAACACACATATTAAGTCTATTTATGGACATCCTCCTAAAACCCTTCCTTAAACACATCAATAGCTATATCAGAGATGACTTGGATATGTTAAATCACCTCCCAAAGAAAGTCAAGGAAGAAACAATCATGGTCTCATTTGACGTGATTAATTTATACACCAGTATACCTCATAATTATGGACTAGAGGCAATTCAGTTCTTGCTGGATCAATTCCCGAAAGAAATCCCAAACAGGATCAGTAAAGAATTCATTACTAAATCGGTTGAATTCATCTTACGAAACAACCACTTCATGTTTGACAATACTTTCTACCGACAAAAATCCGGAATTGCTATGGGCACTAGGGCAGCTCCAGTCATTGCGAACCTAACAATGGGTTACTTGGAAATAATAATATACCAGGAATCTTTATCCACCTTTGGAAACACCCTTTCCCAATACATAAAAGAAAATTGGAAAAGGTTCCTGGACGACTGTTTCATACTCTGGAATGAAAACACAGATGAACTCTTGAAATTAAAAAGTCTATTGAACAGTGTCAACCCAAACATAGAGTTCACAATCGAGTACAACCAAAAGGAGCTCCCATTCTTGGATATACTAATTAAAAAAGTAAACCTAAAAATAGAAACGGACATATTTTACAAAACCACAGACGCCAAACAATATCTACTATTTGATTCATGCCACCCAAGACACACCAAGACAAACATCCCCTTCAACCTTGCAAGAAGGATATGCACAGTAGTGTCAGAACAAAATACTAGAGACTATAGACTACAAGAACTCAAAAACACACTAATTGACAGACACTACCCAGTTCAACTCATAGAGGATGGAATTAGACGTGCATCACAAATTGACATAGAAAACTTAAGAAAAGTTAAACACAGCAACACACCTTCCCCGAAAATACTGCCGTACATATCCACTTACAACCCCAGAAACAAAGAAGCCTTCACCATCATCACCCAAAACATACCAATGCTACATAAGGACCCCAAATTAACGGAAATTTTACACACACACAAAATCATTAAAAGCTACAAACAACCAAAATCACTGAAAAAGATCCTCACAAAGGCAAAATTATTTTCCAAAATAACAGATGCAAAAGTAAAAAAATGTGGTCGTCCAAATTGCGCAACATGCCCAAACATTCTAGAAGGTTCAGAGTTCCTCTTCAAAGACGGAGAAAAATTCAAAGTTAAATCTGACTTTACTTGTGCCTCAGAAAACCTTATTTATGTAATAAGATTCTCGGGCTGCCACGAAAACTACATAGGGTCTACAAGATTATCGCTCAGACGCAGATGCACTCTGCATCGACAGCAGATTGCATGCCCAGAATACCGAATGATACCTCTTAGTGGGAAAATTGAGAAATGCGCAAAACAAATGCTACCACAATTTATAATCTTTCCTTTCTATCAATGTGCCATTAGAACACCAACACAAATTAGATTAAATAAGGAAACCATTTTCATTCAAAAATACAAACCCAAACTTAACCATTGCTAACACATTTAAATAAGGAAATTCATCACCCCACTGAGAGGGGAAAAAATATAGAACAAATCCATGGTAAATTAATCAAATTCTACCACCTCCTAGATTTCGATTATCTCCCTTATACCGGAAGAAATCCCTAATTACCTCCCCCTATCTAGAACTCTTCTTTTCAGATTGGAGCGAACACATGTTACAATGAAGTAGAGAAATTTGAAAAGACAACAAGAAACCGGTTATTTCTCCAAATACAATGTTTATTTACCCAAAAAATTTTATAACATTTTTCTGACATAATTTAAATACATACTTTAACCATGTAACACAAGCTTTCTGTAGTTTTTTCACTCTTATTATCTTTTATACATCCAACCACGTGCTTTCACATACCAACTTTCTCACACACACACACACACACACACACACACACATATATATATATATATATATATATATATATATATATATATATATATATATATATATATATATATATATATATACACACATATATATATATCAATAACATGATAACACAGAGGAAAGTAGTAAGAGAATAAGGAGATGGAAAGAGAGAAGAAAAAAGATGCATAAAAGTTCATAGCTCAAACTTCCGAAGTTATAGAAACCAAAGCATGAGTTCTTAGGTGCAATCCTATATATACCCATGTGGGTTAAAGTCCTTATATAGTTGACATTCCAAGAAAAAGACGCGAACATATCAACGTTCGATATCAATAGTAGCAGAGGTGGCTGTTAATTGGTAAAGGTAGAGAAAAGAAAGGGGTGGATAGAGTGATGTGGGAGGAACTTAGGGATTGGCTATATGATAAAGCAATGTGTATATGTGTATGGTGTCTAAGAATTGTGTATGGCGTATCCAAAAAAAGATGAAAAGAGGATGAGGAGGTGGACGAAGATTCGGTAAAAACATATATAATTTTTAAAAAATAGAGCGTAATGAAAGGAATTTAAAGAGAGTAATAGATGTCCGGTAGTTTCAAAGTCTAAAGTTTTTGGGTAGGAAATATGGTAGTAATTGCTTGTGTCCGTTCTGGATAAGGTGAGTGGCTGTAGAGTTATTTTTAGCAATGGGGCTGTGTGTGCGTAGGTGATCGAGAAAGGACGAGCTAGTTGAATATTAAATTATATATGAGTGGGAGTTGGAGTTAGGGGTTTATATTAGGAGATTTCCTTATATTTACTATTCTCCTTATATTCTGCACATTTAACCTCGTTTAAACATAAGGGGAATAGTAATTCCACATTACTAGCTAGCCACATACACCATCTAATGAATAGAAAAATACTTTTAAAACCTTTCTGGACTATAATAGACACCGGTACCCCTTATCAGGGCCATCACTCTAGTTGTAGACTTTGCTTAAAAGAAGCTCTCAAAATTCTAACCCACAACTCACCACAATTGCTTAACAAAATATAACCGGGCCTTCACTACGTGTAAACACAAATTCTTCTAATAGCACCCACATACATACCCCTACGATCATTAACGCATACCCCTTAAACGACGATGAACAGGTGTCGTCGCCGTTTGTGAAGCGCGCTTTCCCGCAGCTCGTCTCCATGACCGAACTGCAGTCGTGGATGAAAAACAGGCCGAGGAAGGGCAAAAGGCACTGCGTGTGTCGCGTTGCTCTCCAGAAACTATGCCGTCTTGGGTCAATCTTCAGTGACTGCAACACAACCAAAGCATTCTATAGGGGATTAATAGAGGGGAGATACGACGAAAATCTCGAGGCGAACCTGGGCGTCAATGAGGAATACCTGACCCACCTGTTCAAGACGACTTTCGGGCCGGGACCTATGGACAACTTACAGAGATCCATGGCCTGGCAGTGCCATCGACAAGCGCTACCCGTTCGGGATAAGCTCAACAGGAATGGTTCGAGAAACACGGGGCCAACCTGCCCGCGATGCAGTCAGAGCGACGAAACCGTTTTGCAAGCACACGTACAGTCCCCAACCATTTCCGACCTGTAGGACTATGTCGAACGACTCCTATCGCGTGTGGGATGACTCAGTTTATCAACCGAGTCTATCCTGAATATTGTCGCACCTCCTTCCTTGAAACGGGAAGGAAGAGCCATTTTCATCGTACCTGTGGCTATGGTGAAAGAATGTGTATGTCGAGCGCGTCTGAAAGGTCTAGAGACAAACACTTTCCTCTCTGTTGAATCTAAGTATCACTTGAAGAGGAATGTGAGAGTAGAGACGGAAGTTTTGTCTCGTGAATGTTTCGAAAAATATGGGTAAATGTAGAAGGGTTAGGGTTAGGGTTATGCTAAAGGTGGCTCCGTTATTCACACGCGTGAATAACGGAGCCACCTTTAGCATAATCCTATGAAGTAGAAAAGGAAAGGAAAAAAAAAGTCACTTACTGTAACGTGTTTTTTGCATGACATTATTGCCCGAGGTTACCGTGGTCTTTTCCGTAGGCTTTTCTTTCCACCTAATCTGTTTCCCATTTTACACTATGACATTTCTGTGATACACGATCCCTATAGATCGGCTTCACCACAATTTTTTTCACGCCCTTTTTAATGGAAATTCTACCCCCACTTTTTTGTCTCCTTACCAAAAAGAATATCTCTACTTTGTATTTTGTTCCCTCTGTGTTCAGCCCTATGTGGCCAATAAATACATACATACACACGCACACACACACACACACACACACACACACATATATATATATATATATATATATATATATATATATATATATATATATATACATATATATACACATGTATATATACATATATATATCAAAATATATATATATACATGTATATATATATATATATACATATATACATATACATATATATGTATATACACACATATATATACATATATATATATATACATATATATATATATATATATATATATATATATATATATATATATATATATATATATATATATATATTAATATATATATACATATATATTTATCTATCTATATATTCAACTATTGATCGATCTATCGTTCGATCGATCTATGTTTATCTTTCTACCGATTTTAGTACTTATTTTGTTGAATCCTGGCACTTAACTATCACTCTCATTTATTTGACTGCTATGTTACGGATACCAAAATATATCAATACCGGACAGGTTTGTAACGGGTAGTGAGGAATAAATAATTACACTAACACACGCGCACACACATACACATATACATATACATTCACAAACACACTTATTCATACACACATATATTCTCATTTATTTGCATATATTTCACTAGTTCTCCCAATGCATCTTTTCCTAATGCAAGATGGTGATTTGAAACCAAATTTAGTGTCATATCTCACAAAGCATGTGTTTGCTCGAATTAAATTTTGGCATTGCCATGGACATCCAAACTGTAGGTAGTACATAAAATCTAAATTTACTAATGTTTTGGTGTTAAGCGGTGTATCTTCAACACATGTATTATGTTTGTTCTATTATTTGTGTAAATCTGAGTTCAAATTCCGCCAGAGATCACTTTCCCTTTCATCCTTTCGGGTTGATAAAAGAAGTACCAGTCAAACACTATGGTCGATGTAATTCATTTACTCCCTATCCCCATAATACTGCCCTTAGGAAAAAAATTGAAATTATTATTACTAGTCATATTTTTCTTTCTTTAATTCATGATTCTATTTCGTTCTACTTCGTGTTGAAGGTTTTCTTTGTAACTCAGGTTTTGCTGGACCTTCTGGAATTTTGCATGTGTAACGAGCTTACTACCTGTAGCCTAGATTACCGTGCTGTGTTCTTCTCAGTTACCTATGCCGATTAATTTGGCCGTGCCGTGGACACAAAGCTTTTGTAACATTATTATTATTGTTATTATTATTATTATTATTATTATTATTATTATTATTATTATTATTATCATCATTTTTATGATCATCATCATCATCGTCATCATCATTATCTTCATCATTATCATCATCATCATAATTGTTGCAGTCATTATTATTAATATCATGTGCTAATTACCACGTTTATCATAACATACTATTTTTTTGTCGCCTCGGATTTTATAGTCATTAATATGCATTGAATTTTACTGATAATTTTGTCATGAAATTTACACCAATTCAGAGATTTAGTTTCATTCGTTACACTGCGCCAAATACTGTAGCACTTCGTCATTGATTCATTATTTTTTCTTGAGAAATTATTATAATTTAAAGAAAAATGCATGAAATCCAGTAAGTGCTTCCTGTCATTTTCAACGGAAGAAAATTAGTGGATAGGAAGCAATGAGGACAAACAATGTCATTGACATCAATACTACTTTATAATCATCACTTTTAATCATATGCGGATAACAGAATTTGCGTCACAATTTTCTGTAATTGTTAGTAAATAAACAATTACAATTACAAAAAAGAACTAAGAAACAAAAGTCAAGGGCACATCAAGATATCTGTCGTTTGCACGTGCTGAGAGGAACAGAGCTGAACAGCGTCAATGATCCGACAGCTGCTGTCAAATATTCATTCATCATATGAAAATTACAACTAAAGCAACTTTTCTTGTACATAGGTAAACAAGAGTTCTTTCGAACAAATTACTCTTCCTGCAGGGACAGTAGGATTTCAACTACTTCTAATCCTTTAGACATTCAAGATGCTGAATACTGATAGAAAGCATGAATAGAATATAGTGAAAAGGCTGACAAAGAGAATAAGTTATATGTATGAGAGATATAATTTAAAGCTAAACAGCATCGCTTTGGCTGTATCAAAACAAATACAGCAATCGAAATTGTGCAGCCAGATATTCTGGAGAAGCTATTAATTAACAGTAAAAGGAATTTCAGTGTTCATAAGAGCGCTGTAAAGAGGAGTTTCGGCTAAAACGAGCTGAGAAAATAACTTCAGCAAGTAAAATTATAGCAACAGGGCAGTATTTGCAAAATAAGCTACAATGCACTCAATAACGATAACGGCAAGCTACATATCCATTGTAATGAATTAAGCTAGAACTAAAGTGAAAGAAGTAACCTACCCATGTAAAGCTATAATGTTTGAACCACCTTTCATTCACCCCATATCGGAGACGTGGTTGCTCTCTTTCGAAAATCAAAGCTAGAGCTGGGTACGAACTTTCTCGTCCAAGAGATACCCGATCATCAAATTTATTAGCAGCGAGTTTTCTTTACAGGATACTGACCATTTTTAATCCCCGACAGTTTTCATCGGGCTGATGTCAAATATTCTTGAGGCATTTGATGAATTTTGTGGTGGTAGCCAATAGAATAAAGATAGCACAAAATCATAGGAAACCTATCTAGCACTTTCGATTGTGTGACTCCATTTCCTTAATACTCAAATGAAATCTTAGACAAACTGAAGTCACATCCACGTCAAGCTCAGTTCTCGTTGCCTTGAGCTATAAGCTAGAGTGTGTGCGTTATCCAAAATTTCAGATATCTGCTTACACGGAATGGTTATTTGTAAACTGTAACTTAGATATCATGAAACACTCTCCCAAACCATGAAAGCTGACATTATTTTCTTAATGTGAATAAATACATCAGTTTAAAGTATTTGGAGAGACACGAGAAAAGTCATCATTGATAACAGGTTATATTGCACTATAGCCCGCTCATGACAAAAACTATACCGGCATTCGTTAGTTTAGGTAAAAAGTAGACATAGCTATAGAGAATAAAGAATAGGAGTAGATTAGAAGTGACGCATATATCTGTATAGAACACTCAAGGAGGGAGTATCCTTCAGTATTTCCATCGTAGTGAACCACAAGGGATATGTGTTCTATGTGACGAAACACGAATTGACGAAAATTTGCCTCTGGTTTTGGTGAAAAAGAAACAGCGTGTGCAGCAAACTATGTCATGGCACCTGTCTGTGTGCTGCGTTCACATACTAATTTCAACTATGCATGCATATTTTCCAAATTTAATTTTTGATAAATATGTCTGAAGAATTGCGATGAATTGGCGTGTGTGAAGTGTGATTACCTCATTGAGTGTCTCCTGCCATAATCGAGTGAGGACGTTGATCAATGTGGATACGTCAAGATTTCCATAAAAGCCAGGAACACTGCGTAGCCACTCTTCACTCTTCTAAACACAAAGTATAATTATATCCGTCATCAAGGATTGCATCAGTAATCGTTTTAATGACACGTCGTTTCACACTGCAGGCTCAGTCAGAAAATAACGTCGCTTCAATCGGTAGTTTTGCGAAGGTTGGAGACTCTGCGGCATATCTATTTCAAATTGATGACAAGATAATATTGTTTGCATATGTAACTGCAATCTGCCTGGCGACGCATACCTTGGTTATCGAGGTAGATGGCAATACCCGAAACAATAACTCATATGTAACTGAACTCAAACAGACAATGTCCATTTTGGCCTGGAAAATCCTTAACAATGTTTTATCCTAGCATCAGGCCTCTAAAACGGTTTTGTAAGCAAGCATGAATACAACGTATCTTGTGTCAAATAATTTGTCAGTCACAATACTACCGCTAACATGTTCACTATGATAAATATCTTAAATGCCACTTCAAATATCAGCTATGTTGAGAGGCAACCAACTAATCTTTTACTGTTTATTTTCTGAAACCTGTCGATTGCATACTACAATCTCGAAACAGAATGGTCGGAGTTGGAAACCTAACATTATGTCTGATGCGAATCGAAACATGGTTTTAGCAGGGAAGAGATTATGGGCACAATCCCAGTAATAGTTATCTTACAGGAACCAGTGACCTGGTAAAGGAGTCAAAATCAGGTTCTCTGACTCTTCTTGAAGAGGGGGAAATGAGAAATAAAAGGTAGCAGTGTGACTAGTCTCACTGAAATGGGTTGGGAGAAATTGATTGCGGAGAAAAAGACAAAAGTGTCAATGGCGTATATTATTTGTCTGTGTCTTATTCTCTGAGCATCTCTCTTTATCTAAGACGTTTATGTTTTCTTCTAAACCGGAACAGGCTCCACTCTTCAGGAAACGTATCGGTTGTCAACTATATCTACCTAGACGTAACTGGTTATCGTTCCGGATGTTGCACAGGCAGGCACTCATGATAAGACCTTCATTCTTCAGACCACCGCAATGACATTGTTTTTACACGTATGCTCCCTATTTATTAGTACTATTCCCTAAAGCACGGTTGTTTCATCTGATTGCAATCCAAAAACCATTTTGGACATTTGACATTTAAAAGCTAAGCAACACAGTCGATCTGTTAATACTCTTGAAACCTACTGTAGATTACACTACGACAATGATTTTGCTACAGTACGACAATGATTTTGCTACAGTACGACAATGATTTTGCTACAGAGAAGAGATCATCATTTTTCTGGAAGTGTTTACCATGGATAAGGAAAATGAGCTCTGTTTTTCATAAAATGACTCCAGTGCTTCGTAAAATGGGTTTGTTTTTACTAGAAAGTGGGCCGTCATTATACGGTATGTTTTTGCAAGAACATGGGCCGTTTTTCTTCCTAGAATTAAAGCGAGTTTTCTGCAAAATGTGTTGTTATTAATAGTAAATACGTTAAGACTTTTATTAAAGAAAGAACATCTATCTTTTAGTAAAATATTTATGCTTCTTTCTACGTATAGCATCAGGTCTAACTCTCTGAAGAAACCAGCAAATGTCAGCTAGCATGGCGGGACTCCACTTCCAGTTATACCGCGTTTCTATTTGACTTATGTCTTGGTGGAATCTCTCACCGTGTTTGTCGCTAACATTTGCTGCAGTTTGAGTAAATAAAGCTAGACGGAAATGCAAATAGTGAACTTTTAATGACATATTACACCCTAATGATTTGTACAAATCAATCAACTTTTCTATAAGTACTTCATAGTTGACCGCTCTGTGCTTCCAGAGTAGACCATTACTTTAGTTACTAAGTTTCTTTCCTTTAATCTAGAAGCCAGTAACTCTCTCTGCATTTCCGTTCATCTAAAAATTCCGAACTAGAGCGTTTGAATAATCATGCGCTAAGGTTCTGGTCTGGACTGTTCTGATGCAGGCACATACAACTCATCTTGTTCACAATTCTCTTCTGATTCACTAGTATCGGATAAAACCATTTTTGCAGGTACCGCAGGTATCGGAACGCTGGCCAAATGAGGTAGGGGCCGAATGGAGGATTTCAGATTCGGATACACTACCGACGAACACTCTTTGTTGATACACCTGAAAATAAATTATATTATATATAAGAATAATATAATATATAAGAAACTAAATTGTATTCTAGCATTTCCTATATTTAATGTATCGAATAAAATTAATATATTTAGATAATATATGCTAGGTTTAATGCAAATAGAAACACACCTTTATCATCTACAAGTCAGAAATAGTACTCATAATGGTGCTCTTGTGGTTCGCGCCAAATCATTGGAATGCCAGACAGCACACTTCTTGACATTCCCAAAGACTATTTTCAAAGACCATTGGTATATTTTGTGCCACAAATATGTGGTGCCCAACGTTTATTTTGGTTTCCTATCTTGACACCAAAATATAAGTTATACTTTTTTTTTTACTTACGGTGTAATGTTTCTAGAATGTCACGGCACAACAGATATAACAAAATTTTCTGGCTGATTTGTAAACTGCCCTCTTGGCATTTTAATGCAAATTTTGTTTATTCTAATTAAGGATCTAATTAAATATTTGTAATACTGTTTTGTTTTTTTTTATCAACGCCATAATGTTCCTAGCAATCTTCTGGAATGTCACAGCACCACAGATAGAGCAAAATTTATTTGGATGATTTCTACACTGCCCTCTTGTCATTGTAATGCAACTTTTATTCTAATTAAAGATCTGTTTAAATATTTATAGGTATTTTATAGAATTTTCTCTGAAAATCTGAAAATAAAATTAAAATTATAGGAATACCCTAATATTAAAAAGCCGAATTACCATAAACTGGAGTCATTCTGTGTGAAACGGTTGCCATTTTCGTGATCTACGCATAGAAATACCATAGAAAATGTTATTCTCACCTATGGAGTCGAAATAATGTTCATGTTTGTTGTACAGTGTTATTGGAAGCTAATACAGGCCTAGGAATGTCCTTGAAGTATAGATCGATAAAACGCTCTTCACTGAGACCCATGGGTCTCGTAGAAGACTTTGAGTGATTTGTCATTCAAGGCGTTGAGCTCGAGAATATCTAAATATGTCAAAGGAGATAGCGATGAAAGAATAATCTGTTTGATTGTGTTGTTGTTATCCTGCAACGTATCAGTTGTAATATGTTGAGCATTTGGAGCTGGTATTTCGTCTGAAATATTCAGTTAGAAACTTGAAATTCAGGCTTCAGCAAAGAATAGGCTTGTGGATACCAGATACTGCGGTTTCCGAGGATACTTCATAATAATAGTCGTCTTTATCTCAACGCTTGTTGCAATCTCAGCCTGGAGCCTTTCAGTTAATTTCAATATTACTGGACACACCACTGACACTAAAAGGATCCTGTTATACATTTGTTCAAACAGCCTTTAAATACGATCCATGCGCTCCGTTTATATGGTGATACACAAGTACCATACAGAAGAATTTCATAAATTCAAATGGAAAATATTTTGCACCAGTACCCTCAGGCAATGAAAAAGAAATTATTTTGGTTGTGCTTAAAGATTTTGTTCTGTTGAAATTGTAAATTGATTATTGTTTTTATTTCACGCTTTTTTTTTTGGTTTGATTCTTTCTTCCAAATTCTATGTGTATCTTAACATACTTTGTTGAAGAAAGGTATTACAAGTATTACAAGTGGGCCATCTGAAAAGAATTCCCTTCATTTGACCGAATGTGCAAACACTTTTACGCATTGTGCAAATGAGACAGATGATTGTTTACCACAATCTACGACATAGACGCATGGTGAGTGAATGGTAACATTACCTGATCATTTCTAGAGCATGGGGACTTTCTTTCTCTCATAAACGGAATGTTTTCAGACTGCTATTGCAGACATAGGTGGAAAACTCATTTATTGAAAGTGTTGCAATCTATGGTATAATGTGTGTCGTCAGGTTGAAATGAGATCACTAACTCAAATATTAGATGACACATCTACATATAAACTGGTTCTGTAAACTTTGTGAAGTTCAAGGGCAACCATAAACAGTATTTTGATGAAATTAATTCCAGGTTCGAATTCATGATCAAGACAAATATCAACCATAGTTTCTAATATTCAGAGATATTAGTCTTAAGTTGATGGAATTCATTATAAGTATATTAGCCCTCAAGGTACCCAAAATCCGCAAAGTTGTCTCTGAGTTATGGCCTGTGTATATTGCTAATGACTAGGTATTGAGAACAAAAGTAACCTCTCAAATGACAATGAAAGTGGAAAAATAACAGCCAGAACAAAATACAGAAATGCAATTTCTAAGACGGTACCGCTACTTTTAAATGACCTAGGAACAATTCTTGAGTCGGCAGGAAAATCGCCTCATTCTAATTTCTCCGAACCAACTGAGAATATAAGACAATTTCCTTCCACAACCACTACTTGATGTATTAGTATGGATACAACAGCGCGAAGCAACATACATTGAAGACCTCTCTCACAGCCTGCCACACTATCTATTTATAAGAATGAAAAACGGTTACAGAGATCTATGAAATTGTTTGAACGCAGCTGCTTAATGGTAGGGTCGTTGTAATCGACTGACCTCTGCCCTGCAGATTGCTGGCTTTCTCGCAAAATGTGTTTAGATGCGCTATGTAAGGGGGAAAGCTGGTACAGTTGTTACCATTTTAAGCAAAACACCTAGCAGTATTTCTTCCGAATGTTCTGAGTTCAAATACTTTCAAGGCCATCTTTGATTTCTATCCATTCATGGTCAATAATATATAGCAGAAGCCAACTACTGTGAATGATAAACAACCTAAAGGTGCTTCTTTTCTGCTGAAATTTGACACCATTATTATTGATAGTGGTAATATTACCAGTATACTATGTTTTATTTTTACAAATTCTACTGTACATTCTGAAGTCTATTTTGTATGCGTCCAGTCCTAGTAGTTTTTTTTATTCTGTTTATTTTCAGTCCAGTATCTTTTCTATGTATTTCTATATTTTGAAATCTATCAAAATATGTTTTGTACAACCAGAGAATATCTATTGGTGTCCAAATTTAACATAGTGGATAAATGCACCTGAGTCAACAGAATAATAGAGGAGAGAGAAGGAGAAAAAGAGAGGGAGAGAGAGAGAGAGAGAGACGTATCTTGGAATATTGCTATTCTACAGGAGAGGGAGTTCCTTTCTTTTTATAATTGCGTCGATTTTATTTTCATATTTCTTTCCCATTTACTTATAACCTGCTACGTATACTTGTTTCTCTGGGTATTTTAAAATTATATATCCTTCAGTTTGCATTTTACAGAGTTAATTACTTTCAATTTGTAATATTCCGCAGGCGTTTCTTTGATTTTTAAATTCAGTTATATTTTCATATATAGATATTTTCGTTCATTTCTTACTGCTATCAGTCTAAATCTACGCAGAACATTTCAAACTTTCAGGAGACATTGCGTCTTATGATAAAAGCTTTCAGCTGAAAGTAATTTTTAAAATTAACAATATTTCTTTTTAGAATACAACTGAAAGGCCTTGCATAGATATATGCGTGCACAAACTGATACTCACACCTACTCATATGCATAATAATATAAAGATTTATGTTGTCTCTTTTCCTAACTCAATTTCTCTCGATATGTGTGTGTGTGTGTGTGTGTGTGTGTGTGTGTGTGTGTGTGTGTGTGTGTGTGTGTTTGCGTGCGTGTTTGTGTGCATATGAATATGTGTGCATGTGCGTGTGTGTCTCGGTGAATATTGTAGGGGGTAGTGTTTGTGTGTTTTATATGCATGTACACAAAAATATCTACGGACACACATACATACACATACACACGTACGCACACGCACGCACACAAACACCCCCACACACACACAGATATATATATATATATATATATATATATATATATATATATATATATATATATATATATATATATATATATATATATATATGTATACATGTATATACCTTGGTGAATGTATTCTTCCTTTTGAGAATTTATGCGGCTTAGTTTATTAATTGACGCAAGGTGTGTATGTACGTCATTTTCTTACCTTAGCGCATACGTTCGCAAATACATGCTTATGAAAACATTAAAAACGTACAGTTTAGAAGTGGGAGAGTGTATTCAGTACATGATGTAAAGTATATTGGCTGCTTAAAACACTTTCTTATCAAAATGTGTGTTTCACGATACACCTAAGTTACAAGCGACTATATTCAAAATCTATTTTAAATGGTTTATATATGTGCATATAGGGTTAGTTCCCCATCTGACCCCATCGGTTTTACTTGTTAGTTGATAAATACGTTGATATATCTTGGTCGTTGATATTTTGTTTTCATTCCCTTGTGCTATATGGCTCTTGGTGCTGAAGGGCTGAATTCTTCGCGACGTTTCTTTGCTGCCAAATTGCGTTGTATTTGGTTCCTTTATTGTGCTTATTAGTTCTTATTGGTTAATTCTTCGATGTTTGCCAATTTAATTATTGATGTACTGTTTCATTTCATTGGAAAATTCATCTATATCTCAATTTTAGGCGGTAAAGTTTATTAAATTTGGCTTCATTAGGTGTACGTAGCAGGTTATAAGTAAATGGGAAAGAAATATGAAAACAAAATCGACGCAATTATAAAAAGAAAGGAACTCCCTCTCCTGTAGAATAGCAATATTCCAAAATACGTCTCTCTCTTTATTTTTCTCTTTCTCTCTCCTCTATTGTTCTGTTGACTCAGGTGCATTTATCCACTATGTTAAATTTGGACACGAATAGATATTCTCTGGTTGTACAAAAAATATTTTGATAGATTTCAAAATATAGAAATACACAGCAAAGATACTGGACTGAAAATAAACAGAATAAAAAAAAAACCTACTAGGACTGGACGCATACAAGATAGACTTCAGAATGTACAGTAGAATTTGTAAAAATAAAACATAGTACACTGGTAATATTACCACTATCAATAATAATGGTGTCAAATTTCGGCAGAAAAGAAGCACCTTTAGGTTGTTTATCATTCACAGTAGTTGACTTCTGCTATATATTATTGACCATGAATGGATGGAAATCAAAGATGGCCTTGAAAGTATTTGAACTCAGAACATTCGGAAGAAATACTGCTAGATGTTTTGCTTAAAACGGTAACAACTGTACCAGCTTTCCCCCTTACATAGCGCATCTAAACACATTTTGTGAGAATGCCAGCAATCTGCAGGGCAGAGGTCAGTCGATTACAACGACCCTACCATTAAGCAGCTGCGTTCAAACAATTTAATATATCTCTGTAACCATTTTTCATTCTTATAAATAGATAGTGTGGCAGGCTGTGTGAGAGGTCTTCAATGTATTTTGCTTCGCGCTGATGTATCCATACTAATACATCAAGTAGTGGTTGTGGAAGGAAGTTTCTGATATTCTCAGTTGGTTCGGAGAAATTAGAATGAGGCGAATTTCCTGCCGA
>NC_142928.1:51115933-51148433 GCF_046866305.1 Octopus bimaculoides
TGCATGCAGACCTGTCCCAAAATATTTTCTTCTTTCTGAATTACATGAACTGCTGATTTCTTTTTAGTCTGTGATGGTATAAACTCACTTGTTTTCATATTTGCCTGAAATAGATTATGGAAAATATCTTTAAGATGTATGTATCAACAACGGCTTCCTTTTTTCTGACATACTGTTCTCACCTGAAGATCGGTTCTCACTACGTAGACTAGGTACAGGTAGCTTATGGCAGGTTAGCACCGGAGAGATAGATGATAAAAGATTGATATATATGATAACAAATAGATTGCTGTCAATTTATAACTGTAAAGTGTTTGTTGACTAACAATTGAGGAACGGTCAGATATTTTTCGCTCCATCTTAAATGATGTTGTTCCTTCGCCGAATCCTTCAACCCACAGTGGTATCCAGATCTTTCAAAGTGTTATTTAATAATTTTCTATAACATTATAGTAACGTCTGACCTTGAATAATCTTGAACAGATAGAGTCTCGTCAGCAATTTTGCATTGTGTTCGTATATAAATAATCTACTATAATGATATACACTGATACTGTTACATCATCTTCTCATCGCTGAAATACTTGACCACCTAATATTCGATATTCGTCCAAAGCGGCAAGCTGGCAGAACTGTTAGTAGGCCGGGCAAAATGTTTCGCGGCATTTTGTCTGTATTTGCATCCTAAGCTTATATTCTGCCGAGATGAACTTCGCCTTTTATCCTTTCTATGTCGATAAAATAGAGGCTAGAATACTGGGTCGATGTAATCGATATACCCACTCCCCCGAAATTGCTGCCTTTGTGCCAAATTTTGAAATCAATATTAGATATCTCTCCCAAACTACACCGAGGAATGGTCTAAAATTTTTGCAGTTTGAATCAAAATGGAAAGCATATTCTACGGAATATATTCATCGTGGGAAAGAAAAGAGTATTTTGATGAAGAAAAAGAATCGGTACTTGATCTGAACGCTTGTCAAATTGGAACACAAACATTAGGCGTACAGTAGAGATTACACATTATTCACAAGTTGCAATGCATCACATGAAGATTATGGAGGAATATTTATTACAATTTGCTAGTATGAATAAGAAGTGCCAAAATCGCAATTCATACAACGTTAACATCGTTAAGACGCCAATAACAACGCATAAGTTTGAAATGATTTATAGCGTATAAAATTATGGTTAAGAAAATAAAAAAAAACTAAAAGAAAACGTGCAGATAAGAGTTTCAACATACAAAATCTACGTAGTGAAAAATTTTCCCTTTAAGACAATGTCTCACCTTGAATGAAGTAAGAAAATGATATATATCACTTTCAAGGAAATCACAATATATAAAGCATAAACATACAGAAGGGCTCAAAATAATATATATATATATATATATATATATATATATATATATATATATATATATATATATATATATATTCATACATACGGAATTTGAGGAAGCAATATTCCCATAAGTGATTTTTAACAAACAATACAGATGCCAAATGGGCTTAACCGAATATATTGGTAGAACGTTCCTCAATATATATGTATAGAAAGTCTCATAAAATTAAAATGGAGAAGGAAAATATAAAAGATGCTTGGTTCATTTTATTTGTATCACAATTGGAAGAGTAATGCAAATTAAAAGATTAAAAAACATACCTATAAGAACAAGTATAAAAGAAACGATGTCAACAAAACACCCCAAAGATATCGAAAAATAATTCTATGTATGTTTCAATCCAACAGTATGTTTGAATCATCAATAATTGTAATTTTTATAAATATAATAAAAAATATGCTGTTTGATCTTTTTACGAAAGTATGTATATTTTCTGTCTGGAGTTACGAAATTACGAATTTGAGGACTATGTTTATGAAATTTCAAGTATAAACAATTTACATATTAGGACGCAGAGTTCATGTGATTAGAAATTTATTATTTAAAATTTAGCTAATAGTGAACGTCAAAATTGTGCTAAAATATCAAATTTATTTGAAAAATATATCTATTGATATATTTAAATTTAAATATATATATATATATATATATATATATATATATATATATATATATAAATACATACGTACATACATACAAACATACATACATACATACATACATACATGCATACATACATACATACATACATACATACATACATACATGCATACATACATACATACATACATACATACATACATACATACATACAGTTCACTGGAAGAAAATAATGTACTCTTAGGAATAACTATGAAAATCATTGAAAATGTCTCAAGAGATTCACCTGTTAGTACTGATAAGAAATACGGATTACCTCACCTAAAATTTGTGTACCGATTTATTTACAAAAGATCTGTGCACAAACTATCGTGGAACACCAACCTATTATTTGTCATCAATAGCATAAGCTCAACCAGTTGAATTCGTAAATATTTTGTGTCATAACTTTCCTCTGCATTTTCCTTCTTTTGATATATTTTTACAATTCAGCAAGCGGGATTTTTTAGCGAACACATTAATGTGATACACACACTCACTCGCGCACAAACATATAAACATACAAAACAACACACACACACACACACATACACACACACGCACACACATATGTATGCATGCTTGGATGGAATTTAGAAATGTTTTAACGCATCACAACGCCCGTTTCTACAAATCACATGTCCGTGTTCCGGGGGATGATTACAGTGTAGTTCGTAGTTCCTGTGGACATCGGGTAGAAAACTTTCAAGGATTCATTTCTTCAGGTGATATAGCATTAATGGATGATTAACTGAGGATTGCTTATTCCTTTTAACCAGTGAAAAGGTCGATTGAGTTACCCACATAACTCAATCAGCTTTCTCACAGTTCAGAAGCTATAAACAACTCTTAGTTTAACTTACATTAATGCTATATCACCTCAAGAAATGAATCCATGAAGGACTGTTGTTATTATAGCCATATTTATCCTATATTTTATCGGTACAGCGCAGTACAACCCCAAAAAACAGGTTCACGATTCTGTATGATTAGTCTTTGGCCGGTAAAACGGAACAGAATCCGAGTATTCCACCTTTTGACGAAACAGTTGCAATTTTGTTCATCACCAATTTTAGAGATTCTCTTATGATCAATGAGAGGTAAAAATATTTAGATTTTTAGATTTGAATTTATACGAGGGGGTCTTTTATTCATTTATTGTTTTCCGAATTCCGAATTTTACAATCATATTTTGTAATGCAAATGATTCTATGCATATCACTAGTATAGTTGTATCATCCAGCAAATTCCTGACGATGTTCTACAAAGAAGAATTCATCAACATACAACTGTGCTAAAAAAAGTTATGAAAACGCTAGTATTTGTTTCCTTAATAGCAGTCAGAACGCTCACAATTCTTTTGATAACATGCGATTTTCTGATGTCGTTAATGGTATGAATTATCGAGAAAATATGTTTCTTTTAAAAATCATATAGTATTATATATGTAATTCATGTAGAAGACAGTAAATATTGATGAACTTGTCGATTATTTCTCTCGTGATTATTAGGTTATGATGTAATATCTAGCCACTGAATATCGTTTGTTTGTGATATTTCCCGACGAGAACCAATAAATTTTAAATATTTCATTTGAAGAAACATCCATGAACTGTATACAATATTTATTTATGTACATTACAATTCTTGTTTTATAAAGAATTGATTCCACCATATTACTGACGGTGGGGTGAGAACAGCAGGGAAAAATATTCACGGGGAAATATTATAGGCTTTTTGACGTTTCCATTTCCTGAGTTATATTAACTTCATTTAATTTATGATACTAATAGGGATACAGAAAACGAATAAGCAACTTATATCAAAAACATAACTAAAATGTAATATACACGTTGTAATTATTACTAGACAAAACAAACGTATCCAGATATATTGTTCCCAGGAATTTATTTGAAATATGTATGTCAAAAAAAAGAAAATGTTTCATACAAACTTTTGCAATTTTATTTAATATTGCAATGTTGATATGAAAAAACTGAGATTAGGTTTTGACGTTAGATTGAAATGTTGGTATTGACATTTGCCCAGTGTTACTTGAATTTAGTTTGTTGTATATATAATGTATAGTTTTTGAACACTCTGTTATTGGTTATTTATTCAGCTTGGCTGCGTATGCGTCAATTTTATTGTGCTCTGACACGCTTGCATATATTTTCTAGACGTACACACATATTTACATAAAGATCCTCTCTTTACTAGCTTCCAATGCAGCCAACAAATATTCTAGAAAGTTTAGCAACATACTTCGAAATATACCATTAATTTCTTCGACCAAGAAGCTGCTTTGACTAATATTAATTTTTGTCTTTTCTATTACCTCTTACTTATTTCAAACATTAAATTTTAGGCATGATGGGGCACGTCCTTCAGGAATTTTATTCGAACGAATCAACCCATGTACGTTTTCTTAAGCCTGGTACTTATTCTAACGAAATATTTTGCCGAACTGATAGGTTACACACCAACGTAAACAAATTAACACTGGTTGTCAAACAGTGGTGCTGGGATAGACACGATCACACGCATGCACACACGCATATATATATATTACGGGCTTCTTTCCATTTCCGTCTACCAAATGCACTCACAAGGCTTCGGCCCGAGGCTATAGTAGAAGGCACCTGGGCAAGGTGCCACTCGTCTTTATTCTCTTAATTAATCAGTTAATTGATCATATTTTTCGAGTGGCCACAACTCAGATACATTTTTCTTTATGTACAAAAAGAAATACAGAATCATTCTCTCTCGATTGTCTTTTCTCAGTATATCTTCTCAGTAATGAATGGCACAATTTTAAAATCATTGTCTATAATTGTATCCTACTTCTATTGATAATCGTTTACACGAGTGTGTGCTGTAAGTTTCTTGGCTCTAAGAGCTTCGCGAAATGCCTTGTTGGTGGCACAAGCTTCCTAGCTCTTAGCAAAACTGAAGGACCGCTGCAATAAGTTTGAGAGGGGAATACGTTGAATAAAATCATAATTAACTGATCCTCATATATTTTCTTTTACCTAGACCTAAGAATGTTTCACCACAACACTTCGTAAAGTAGGCACAAAGCTGTGCATTTGGGCGTAGATTTAGTTGATTAAACCAACCGCAGTAATTTTCTAGCAATTTCAACGATCGAATCAATTGCAAAGTTAAATTACATAACAACCCGCGAAATTCACAGTATTTTTTTTCCAGTTTTGTCACTGATGACAGCCATGTTATTGTAATCATCATTGAGAAGAACTTGATTTCTATGACAGTTGCCAGCACACGATTCGGTGCATTAAATGTTACAACTATATTGATACAACTATACCTAGAGCACTTATGGTATATATAATATCAGTTTTCCACCGTCACATTAAGTTTTGGAAATAAAGTTAGAGAAACAACACACTTCTTATACGTTGATGTAACTACTTTTCATGCAATGAGTCTCCAGTTCCAGCTTATATTTTGGATATATTTGAAGATCTAATTCCAAACCCAATATCCATTTCCCCTCCTCGCATTTATTAATTAGTTAATTTCAATACTGCAGCTTTACGAAAAAGATAAAACAAAAAAATGTAACTAATTTCGTCTCATTCCCTGAGCACGAAAGCAGCTATCTTTGATGGCTGCAGATAAGATAACCTATGAAAAAGATTAGATATCAATCATTAAATGTTAACTCTAAGTCCTTTGCATAGTATTGGTTTGTTGTCGTTGTCAGGATAAATCTCGATAAACATTAAGCAGGTAACTACTCTAAATTAATAGATTACGTTGTCTCTAAATTTAATAAGCCTGGCGGAACAGGAGCATTAATTATATCACCAGTCACTTAGATTGCAATTCTGAAAACTTTCGTAATCTAATCGAAGAGTAAGAAGAATTATTTCATTGGTTTGCACTCAGGATGACAGGGAGGTACAAGGATAGATAAATTACATACATGATGGTCGTTCTGTGATAGATTAGGCAATATATTTGAATGACAATTATTCTCTGATCATATAACGAATTAAAAGAGTTAGTGCTGTGTTTGTTTTCATAACAAAATAGCGGATCATTGAATAATTAGAGAGGATAGTGGAAACTCAGGTTTCCAAATATATCTAAAAATTGAAGCTACATCAGCAAGTACATTCAACGATATACTTTACTTCTGAAATGTAATTTGAATCTCTAATGATATTAGGATAGAGTTTACGATATATACGAATGTGTATGGAATACCTCCAAAAGATGGAATCGATAATGCGATATTGGTGATGTGTTTAGAAACTCTGCTCAAAGTACAAAGTACCTCCTAGAAAGAAAATAACATTTAAACACAAGAATGCATATTCTTTTTTTAATTTAGATACTCAAGCTAGTACAGTGGGAGAATGAAATAAAAATAAGACTACACAGAATGTGGTAAAGAATGTGTACAGTTGCTACAAACGTTTGCCATGGCAAAACTATCTGGAAATATCATACAAGGTTGAAAAGAACAAATAGTATTGCGTCGAAGGTTACAGATAACAAACCCGCTACTCATACAATATACCAGGAATTCCAACAAAACCTGACTTGATATCATAATGATGATGTTTATGGTGAGGATGATAATCTTCCAATATGATAATGAGTGTAGTGGTTTTATATATTTGTGTACATATATATATATATATATATATATATATATATATATATATATATATATATACATACATATAATATATATATATACATTATATATATATATATATATATGTCTGAATTCACGCAGTAGAAGGTAGGGAGAGAAAGAATAGTATAATTGAAGGAAGAGGAGAGAAAATAGTAATTCAGTGAAGGGGAAGTAGTGAGAGTAATAGCCATGACTTTGGGGGCGTGAGAGAAAGTAACAGCACCGAGAGAGAGAGAGAGAGAGAGAGGGTGGGGAGACTAAGACAAGAGAATGAAATTGAAGTAGAATAAAATGTTTGCAGAGAGCGAATGAGAAGAATGGAAGAATTAGTTAATACTGAAACAAGCGAACGAAGAAATAATGAAAGGCAGCGGAAAACGAACTTCATGAGTGTTGTGCGAAGAGTTGGAAATCATGTAAATTTAGTAAATGATCGTACTTATAATGGAGAGAATTTTCAGGTTTATAACTATGGGGACATGAACGCATTATGTCAATTTTGTAGAACCAAACTAGTTTGTTGTAGAGCGGCTATCGGAAAGATACTTTAAAAATTGCTGCAATAAAGGTAATGTCTCGCCTCCGATTAGAAGAGAATTACCTCCATACCTACGATCTCTGTTGTCAGACTCTCAACATCCACATTATGTTAACTTCAAAGAAAACATTAGGTCATACAACACTGCTCTATTATTCGCATCAATGGGTGCTCACATTGGTGTCTCACAAAGACAAGGTCCATTTTGCTTCATAGTGTACGACCGAGTTTATCACAAGAATTCGCATCCGGTTGAGGGCCAACAGAGGCAATTTATGCAACTATATATTGTTGACAGTGTTCATACCACCGCAGTGTGGGCTCCGAATGTAGCAAATGAAATATGTATACCTGAGGTAATGCACAGATTGGATGAGATTATCAGAGAGAACAATGTCTTTGTTGCATCTTACAGGACATTACGAGAAGTAGAACTGCATGAGGAACAGCATGCCCAACAGATGCAGAGGCCTATGTCGGTCGTAAATTTAGTCTTCAACAGGGATTGCACTGCTGATAGGCGGAATACAATTTACCAATAGGCAATGAAATAGCTATTGTCTTCAGCAACACTGACGGCGAGGCACCATTCAAGAGTGATTTCAAGATTTACCAAAGAAACAATGACGTCCATGTAATCAGTCTGAATATTCTTAGCCCCAGCCTCGACCCAATGACGTATGTATTGCTCTTTCTATATGAAGAGCCAGGTTGGTAACCACATGATTGGTATAGAAAAAGAGCAAACCCAAGGCAAAACTTTGCAATGCTTCAATATAAATTATCTCTTACAGCAGTCAGAGATGGTGAGTTCAGCTCAGTTATCTATGAAGGTAAGCTCTTCCAGCGATCGCCAGTAGACTCGCCCCTGGAAGTCAAAGGTAACAATGTAAATTTTGTAAAAAAAACATTATCACGGATTAAAAGTAGAATAATAACGATCATTTACGAAATGCTGCTAATGCCACAAGTGCCCATGCAGGACGTACAGATATTTTGCCGTCATCATTTCAAGGTTCTCCTAGGAATACGCATGAGCGGTATCAAAACACAATGGCAACTGTGCGCATATATGGACCTCTTGATATCTTCCTCACAATAACCTGCAATCCTAATTGACAAGAAATTAGAGAGAATTTACTTCCAGGCCAAACTTCATCAGATAGACCGAACTTGCTGCCCCGTGTATTCCGTATAAAGCTGCATGAACACTTGAATGGCATCACTGAGAAACATATATTTAGAAGAGTTACTGCTTACTACTACACCACTGAATTTCAAAAGAGAGGCTTACAACATACCCACCTGTTGATCATTTTGCACCCTGATGATAAATTGGATGATCCTGAAAGAATTATCAAATTGTTTGTACCGAGATCCCAGATCCCGTCACTGATCCCTTACGACATGAAACAGTGAAAAGGTGCATGATCCCTGTTCCCTGTGGTGATCTCAACCCGACTGCTCCCTGCATGGAAAATAACAAGTGTCTTAAAGAATTACCAAAGGACTATACACAAGATACACGGATAAACCTAAACGGTTACTCGTTGTACAAGTGACGTCGAGGGTTATTAGTTCGATTTCGCAACGATGCAATAGACAACCGATATGTTGTGCCTTACAATTTATATCTGTGCCGTAAGATCAATGTTTATATTTGTGTTGAGATTTGCCTCTTCGTCTCCTCTGAGAAATATTTTTACAAGCATAACTATAAGGGATGTGACAACATCAATGTTAACATCAATGAAACAGCTTCAAACAATGAGATTGTGCGCGATGAAGTACGCAAACATTTAGATGCTAGATATGTGAGTGCTCCTGGAAGTATTTGGCTCCTGTTTCAGAATAAAATGCATGACAGATCTCATTTAGTTGTTCGTTGTCCATCGACACACATTCAACAGTTACTTGTTATGTTTCTTTTCATTATATGTTTTTGGTAATTTCTGGTGCGAAGGCTTTGGTCTTGTGCAGCAATTAAAAATCCTTCAGTCTCTGCTTTGAGTCCTGAGCTTCTCAACCATTGCTGGGATTTTTCTCTGTCTATTTCTTTTGCATTTAGTTTAGCCCTCTATTTGCCATGAAGGGGCTTTTCTTGCCATCGTTTTATCACGGTCCGTTGCTGTTTTAGTTTTAGTTCAGATTTCATTTGTTGTATAGCTTTTTTTTCTTCTTCTTCTTCTTCTTCATATTTATTAGGTAGTATGATTTCTTGTCTGTATTTGTCAGCTACCTTAAATACTGAAAACAGTTTTTTGGTTTGCTCGTTTTTCGTGGCTATTTGTATTAGTTTTAGTTTTCCTTGCTTTTATTATTATTATTATTATTATTATTATTATTATTATTATTATTATTATTATTATTATTATTATTATTATGTTCCATTTATATTTTATAACTTGTAAACTTTCCGGTGTTGATTTCGCGTGTGCGTTTCCCACATGTTTCACTGAGACATCGTGCATAGGAAACACTGTGCTTTTTTTGGCAGTAAAATTACTTTTTTTGTGATCATTTTCTTTAACAGGCCGCCGCTTCCTTCAAGTCTTCCACATGTTTCTTTATCCCATTCGACCGATGTTATGAGATTAGATTTGTTTTTGAATGGAAAGCCCGTTGTAGCACATCCATGTTGTTATTCAGCGCGGAGCTCTTCCTTCTTATTCAGCGTGAAGCTCTTCCTTCTCAGCTGAGCAAGCACCCATCTAGAATTAGTAGAATACTGTACATAATACCGTCGGTGTATTTAGTTATATATCTTTCTTCATATTGACTTTCATCGCCATGGTGTCATTGAGATGCGCAACAATTAAGTAGACACGTTGCTTTAATCGAATGAGATCTCTACATATTAAACAAATTTCTATCATGAGAAATCTACAGTTGGAAGGTCGATGACCGAATAGATAGAGAGCCGTAAGAAATTATCAGTAATCTCGAGAACTATTCCTTTTCATCTAAGTACAAAATCGGCTAGTCGTGATATACTCCCTTCTATCGTTCCCATAAAGATGACATTTAAATATTTGGGTCCATTAAATCGATTTACTCTTCAAAATGTTAGCTTTAATAAATATTTAAAAGAAAACATTGTGATATATAATACTTTCAAATCTTATATCATGGAGATGCGTGTACAGGGTCTATAAATCAATTTTGTAATACTAACAAAAGCATTCATCATGTCACACATCCTACATGGCATTAAATTGCTATTTCTATATATGAGGTTCCTTGACATTGTAAAATGAAATGATACACAGTGAAATATTCTTTTTCTACGTTAGGCACAAATCCTGAAATTTCGCGTGAGTGGCTAAGTCAATTACATCGGCCCCAGCAAACGACTGGTAACTTTCTCTTCTAGCCCTACAGGGTGAAACTAAAGTCAATCCCGGCTATATAAGTTATTGATGCAAATTATTCTGTGGCAAATTTCCAAGTACCTGAATATATTTATTGAAAAAAATATAAGACATTATAGTTCATCGTAGTAACTGATGTCAGATAACGGTTTTTTCCAAAGTTGTATCTTCCAGAGTACACAACTTTGGCAAACCGGAATTTATTTGACATTCTACTTATGTTGAATTTAATTTCACGTTTTCATAGCGAAATCCATGAAGCCTTCCCTTATTTTATAAATGTGTCTTCCAATGCAAATTTACATGCTATCTAAATGCATTGGGATGGTTTCATGTTTGCAGAGGTCGCAGATGTTTGTGCCAACTGGTTAATGTTTCGGTTTTTCAAAACTCCATAAGCAACTGTTTTGGCTGTGTGATGTTTAAACTTAACAGTATGTTGTTTAAACACAACAGCTAGTCACAATGCAATTTTCATGACATTCAGAATACGTCACACTTTTGCATTAAAATATTCAATCGGAAAAACCACATCGAAAATATATTTTAAATTTCCTGTGTTAATCCTTAAGTGAGTCTGTTCTCTATCATATGGAATTTAATTGTTACAAATATTTCCCATTATTTTTTAACCATTATTAAAGCATCGGCTATTTAATTTCAAACAGAGGAGAGTTATATGGGAATGTAGTGCCAGTCTAATACAGTTTCCTTTAAAATTAAAGGCATTATACCTAAATTTCTCAGTCACCTTCTCACTGTTACTGCTGTTCTCGATATACTGTTGGGCACTCCAGTTATTATATTACTTCGTGTCACATTTTTCGTCGCGCAACTTGGCACAAACATCATCGACATAGATGCATTTTTAGTTATATGATACTTTTGATGGGTTAATGATACTTTTCTAATTTCAATTGTATTACTTATGTTAGAATTGAGCACCAACAATAAAATTCATTATTTTATTTATTAACCTCAAATAATATACCCAATTTTCCGTGGAAAAATAATTATTACCACCGTGACTGCGTATGGTGTCTTAGAGCTAATTCTTTTATCTTATATTCACATTACTCTAATATTTGTCGAGTGAGAAGTAATATTTTCTTTGGTAGCACGTGCTGGTATTTACGTTAGAAACGTTGCATCCTGATTTTAAATTTCGTTGGTAGTTATCAAAGAATAAGCTAAATATCATTCAGGTAGTTAAGACGAAGACCTCGCAAAGCCCGCTTACAAAACATGATTATTTCGTCCTCAAAATGAGAATTTGCAAGTCATTCTTATGTTTTTGTGATATTCCATATAAGAAGATGCGATATTTACAAAGGTAACAATATTTTAATAACTGTATATCATTAAAACACTTAAGAACGCTTATGAATGTTGCTATACCTTACCCGTTTTTATATCTACTTCTGTAAAATTGTAATCCCCTTTGTCCAGTCAAAGATACCTTTCTTAATATGATTAAGGTGAACATAATATAATGACCAACAGACTGTGGATAAAATTATCTAGTATATTTAGTTTCGTTCATATAAATTGCGTATAATAAATCCACTAACCTTAAATTAGTTTTCATCACTCCTCATTCGATTTAATATATACTACTCTTCGTTTCATAATGATTTAATCGATTACCTTACATGATTTCGAGTGTGCTGGTGTACGGCAACTTTATTATGATGAATACCACTGTTAATAACAATATAAATAAGAAAAAGAAAAATTCGTCATCAGAATAAAAAGATCCTGCCTGTATTTTTAAAAAGAAAAAGAAAATAAAACACTAAAACGAAAATAATTAATTGCGGTACTGTAAAATTCTCCAGATTTAGCAATTAGTAATTAGACAATCAGAATCTGAAATGACCTTTAGTGAATAAGAGTCATTGATATTCCATAAAACATTCCCACGTGATCATTAGCTAGGAATTGATATTCCATAAACCTTTCCCATTTTGGATCATTAGCAACAAATTCTAATCTGCAAATATAAGGCAAACGACACAGCTCGCACAGCGAATAGTTTTCATTAATGAGATCAACTTAAAGTGATAAATATTAAATCATTCATCAGCTGGTCAGTATTTCGATTTCTACTAAAAATCAAACTAGAAAATTGGAGGTTTTGCTTTCCAAATTTATGCCGTAGTAAATACATATTAAATGAATATTTCTGCGTCACACGTTGCGTAACATACATGACGAAAATACATGATGGCATTTCAAGTAAATTATTGCAATAAGTAGATATGTGAAGCTGATTCAGCTAAAAGCAATAACTACATGTACTTTCGAAATGATCTTGTATAGTTGGGTTTGAGGAGTTAAAGAGTCGTTTTGCGACTGTCCAAAACTGATGTTGGTGAAGAGAAAAATGTATAACTCTTGAATTTTTCAATCAGGAAGAGACACAGAGTAGTACGATTTTCCATCATGTGAATACCTTTGTTCCAAGAATTGTCACAGGTTGGACTACGCTAAATTACGGCAAAAGCTCGGTGACGATGTTCCGTCACGCGATGCTTGAATATTATTTCCCCTTAAAATGTTCATATGAGGACTTTCGATTTAAACAAGGTGTTCAGCAGTATTATAGAACCTGAGGCCATGTGATTCTCAAGTGAACTTAACTGCACAACGATGTCAGCATGTTTGACAGTTTCTCAGAGACACTGGTGTGGGAATGCATTTACATAATGTGATCATTTCTGATTTCGCTCATATTCATATGTCAATATTTTAGTCCCTCGTAATAGATTCAGTGCAACAGTGGAATTTTCAATATTTTTACCAATCGAAAATACTTAGGCGTTGATATAAACTGAAACAAAAACTAAATATGCAGATCAGCACATTTTGTTTTGTGCTAATTCTAGATAATGTTTGAGCTACTGCATACAAATTTTTACACAACGGATACATCAGATTCCACACATAGAGCCTTCATTTCAGCTACTATGATTAATATATTGCTGGTGTCTTAAAAGTATTTTAATACCATGTTGTACACTAATTCATAATACATTTACCGAATTTCATTCAAATCTGTAACTGTGATATACATGAAGTTATCACACACACTCACACACACTCACATGCATGTGTATGTATGTATCTATGTACGTATGTATGACCGCTCAAATTTACAAATTTTTTTCAATCTCTACTTTATTTTATTCCTCTCTGCTGAAGAGTGTAGGCTCGAAATGTAAAATATTTTTCATTTTTCATTTTTCCCGAGCGTCAAACTAATACACTTGTTTGTTTGTTCATACAACTGACTTCGTCTTTTGTTTTTCTATAAATTTCAACTACATATATATATATATATATATATATATATATATATATATATATATATATATATATATATATATATATATATATATATATATATATATATATGTATGTATATATATATATATATAACCACATGTGAATCATTGGAGATTTTCTTGCACCCTTTACCTTTCTATTGGACTTTCCTCTATTTCTGAAGAATAACGTTGCTCGAAACGTTAAACCACTTTTCTATCCTTCCCTGAGCGTCTGCTAATACTTAATATATACTACGTACTCGCGTTTTTGTCTTTCTTGCGTTTAAACGTCTTTTGGGGATTTACTAATTTATATATACACACACACACACACACACACACACACACACATATATATATATATATATATATATATATATATGTGTGTGTATGTGCGTGTGTGTATGTGTGTGTGTGTGTGTGTGTGTGTGTGTGTGTGTGTGTGTGTGTGTGTGTGTGTGTGTGTGTGTGTGTGTGTGTCTGTGTATTCATTATTGATAGGTTTACTCGGTTTATTGATCAATGAGGTAAATAGAAAGACCTAAGAAAGTAAATGATACCTTCGTCAGAGCCATTGCTAGAAATATCAAGCCGAACACTTAAAGAATGGCTATTGTCTGGGGGAAGTGGGGGAAGATTGGTATGCTTAAGTAGAAAAGGTAAAGTCAGGTTACAATGGGGTGGAAGCAATTGAGGGAGTGGTACTTAGTAGAAGTAGCAGTATTAATATAATTACTAGTAATATTATTAATAGTTGTAGTAATATTATTGTAGTTGTAGTAGTAGTAGGAGTATTAGGGACAATCAGAAACATAGGTCAGCAACATTACCATATTGGCATTGCATATAAGTCGGATATTCTCCAGCCAATGTGCTGAAATTTGATATGGGTTTTCATGGACATGGGGTGAGTGTCTAAGAGTAATTTTAATCTAGCATAGTGGGGGAACAATTTTAGAGGATTAGAATATATTGCAGAGTAATATGCTATACCAAAACAATTAGGATGATGATTACATCATCATCAACATTAATCATAATCTTCATCAACAATAATACCAATAATATTAAAATTACAATAATATTATCTTCCAAAACAATAACAGCAGTAGCAATGCCAATAAAGATGGGGAAATAATAAAACAAATATAAAATAGTAATAGTCCTAATGCTGGCTGAATATAGAAAATTCAAGTTAAAATAAAATATAAAATCCTAAAGGAATAAAATAGGACAAATAAAATAAAATTTAAAACAATATTTTTTTTTAATCCCTCACTGTTTGTGTGTGCGTGTGTGTGTATTTGAAATCCAGGTGGAGAGTGGTGGTTTGTTCACATCTAAAAATTATATCGTTTATTTGTTTTATTCCTATTGACTGCGGCCATAATGGGGGCACCTATATATAAATTATATATATATAACGCTGTCCCTTTCAGTGGACATGTTAGTTTTCTTTCTACCAATAGCTGCCATAAGAAAAAGTGCTATTTCAATCTACGTATTGCCACAGTCTGAAATGATCTTTGGGGAAATTTTCTGTCATACCACTAACCATTTCAAACACTTGTAATTCGATGTGTCAGGTTTCTCTCCTGTTTCACACAATTTGAATGTTCCACACGAATTCTCTCATCAAAGTTTAAGTTATGCACGCACTGCATCGTATATAACATCCACATCTTTTCCAAAAACACCGTCTTCCAATGTCACACAAACAATGCATAATCACATTACATCAGGCATTTGCAGCTTTCATGGTAAACGCAGTTATTGAAATTATTTCATACAGAATCGAGACTTAATCTGGAATTCAATTCTCAATAAAATCGACTGCTTGAGTTAAAATTTTAGAAGAAATGAGTGAAAATAAAATCTAACAAAGATAGTTGAGAGGAGCACACGTTTTCTGTATGTCAATTGGCATATATGTTGACAGATGTACTTTCAGATATCGTTCTGTTTGTGCATATTTTGTACGAGTAAATCATACGCAACGATCGATCGTAATATGCAGATATTTATATTACTTACAATGAAGGAATTTTAATTTCAAATATTCATAAGTATATTCATCAGTGATACATACGTAGGCGGAAAGAACTACAGCGACACACACACTCACACGCACACACACATGCGTACACACATGCATACAAGCGCGCGCAAACACACGACACACACACATACGTGTGCGTATGTATGTATGTATATATGTATGTATATGTTTGTATGTATTAATGTACACATAAATAATGTTGCAAACACACATACACGATGTATATGTAACACATTTTCAGGAAATGTTTACATACACATATACACATAAGTATGTATATATGTGTGTGTTTCTGTATGTGTGTGTCCGTGTGTGTGAGCGTGTTTATGTGTTTTACACATATATATTTATCTGTAAAGGTGTATAGGTGTATAGGTATATATATGTGTCTGTGAGTATATGCATATGTCGTTTTTGTTTGTTTTTTTCTCTTCTGTATATCAAACAAAGTAGAAAAATTGAATAGGGACAGTTTCGCTTTTAGTTACGAGCAATTTAAATTCCAATTATGAGTGCTATTATTTTATAGCCTGACATCTTTATGAAGTGAGAAGTTATTGTCATTGTGAAAAGAGAAATATCATAATATACACTGATAAAAAAAATAAAAGACAAATGGAATGACAATATTATAGACACAAGCTGACAAGAAACAAACAGATGCACACAAGCACGCATATACATATAGAACAAGAACACTGTTAAACAATTACATAGTTTTTGGAAGAGGATTTATTGCTTCTGTTTTTACTAACACAATGTTGACTATAAATCAACATTTCACAGCATACTTCTCTTCGCATCATGTAGCTTGTTTTAAATCAGTCTCACATTGCATCCTTCAATATAACAACTTTTGTTTCAAAATATCCTTTTATCTATCTACTTAACTGCAGCCACCCCTTTCACTTTATCTCTATAAATACATGCCACTATCAATCTCTCTGTGTATGCTTTCCATCGCAACAGACTTACTTCGCAAGCAAGTGGTGTTACCTTGGATAATTATCTTCAGTCGGCCAAATCCTTTTGAGTTCATTTGATAGGAGAACGAAAGAAACCCGTCTTGTATGTATATATATATATATATATATATATATATATATATATATATATATATATACACATATGAACGTGTCTTATGTATATGTTTTTCCTCTACCACCGATTATAAACAGGTATTCCTTTAGTTACGTCCTCGATGTGTGCCACTAATCCCTTTAAGGTAATGCCCTAGCAATGCCGAATTACATTGAACCAATGAACGATAAAATATAGTATATATATATAATTATACACACGAACACACGCATATATATTATCATTTATTTGTTTTTAACTTTTATTGGATGCACTGCCTTGAAGAATTTTTAATCGAATGAATCAATCCCAAACATATATTTTATACCTGGTACTTATTCTACCTGTTCTTTTCTCGAACCGCTAGATGCAGTAGCGTAAACACAAGGTGCCGCGCGGTGGAACGGAACTCGGAACCATGTTGTTGCAAAGCAAACATGTTACTACACAGCTGTGTGTTGGCATGTATGTATTTATGTATATATGTATATATATATATATATTCATATATTGCACTCTGGAAAAAATAAAGTACATTAACGCTTTGAATTTTAAAATCAAAATAACAAATATTGCACGTTAAATGCACAGCCTTAGTAAAATAATTGTTTAATTTAATTGCAAATTGTAGTAGGATGATAGAAGCCAACCTGATAGTGAATTTGAGATGTTTTGAAATAATTTTAATGACAATTTGTATTTAGATAACAGAATCTTTGGGTATATGTACGTTAGCAACTACAATCATTAGATTTATGTAGCATTTGTAAGTTTTTATTTTCCGTGTGTGGGAATTATATTTATTGTTTCTTGGTCTTTAACCGATAGTTTCGGCTAATCATTTGTGCATCGGACAAAATGCCATCTTCGGGCTCTTTATGCCAACACGTTTATTACTTTTACACATTTTCTGTCGATAATAATATTAAACACCAGAGCAGTGCTGGTGTTTATGCAATCGACAATCTCCATCACTCTAAATTGCTGACTCTGTGACTTTTCTTTTTCAACCACACTCTCCCTGTTATACTGCCAGGATTAAATTGCTAGATCCCAGCATGCATCCCGCAACCATAGCTGTCGAAAGCTTCTCTAACGATCCTTGCAGTAAGAAGCATACAGACGTCCTCTACAATCAGGAAATTCATTTTCATCCCATCGTACAAGCTTATTCCAACTTTTCTTAAAGCTCCTATCATAAATGGAATAGTGATCACCTTAAGGCAATGGTATATTAGTCGAAGATTGTATGACATTTTTGTCTTTTAATGTTCCTTCTCTGCCCATTCTTGTAACAAATTGGAAGAAGTTACAAAGTAACAAACACTTTTATCTTTATTGATACGACATGGTAAAAGTTCTTTCGTTTATTCGTTGGAAATTCTATATCTGAAAAAAACTTCATTCACCCATTTTCGTGAATGTGATCTGTTTTAGAGTCACATTTTAGTCTATAGTTTTCACAGATTGATCGTTACTGCAAAATGTTCACGTTTTTATTTTTTCTATATAGTTTTGAACAATCATTTTATATTCAGAGTCTGGTGTGCCACACACAACATACACCCGAATTATTCTTATTATCTATATGCTTTTCAAAGTATATATTGTAAATGATTTGATCCTGTACAGCTGGAATTATATATTTCATTATTTTGAGTTACATGTCTTTTACCGTTGAAATGATTTCGGACATTCAAACCTTTCAGGATTTCAAAACCTTTTCCTGTAATTCTTTCTGTTCGTATCGTTGCTTTCTATTTCTCCAGACTTAATTTTTGTGTTCCTTCAGCAAATATATCATCTTACTGTTACCAACACTCCTAATCATTGTCAGCCACGGACATCCTTAACAGCTCTATTTGCATTTCCATACGGTATTCTACATTTAGGTTAACTTCTGAAACACAATCTGTCTGCTGCTATAAGGTCGATTAGATTATCAGCAGTTTCAAGCTTTTCTGCACATTGTAATTTATACATGACATGCCTAGCTGCATTGATGTAGTTCACCCAGTCAGCTTAGAATTTTCTAACCCCGACACCTTCCCATGAGGTAGTTAGAGATATTAATTTACCATAGGCTCTGGCGTGAATACCATGTTGATCTATTGTTTTATCTATTTGTTATCTAAATATTCTACCCAGTCCTCCTGATAGTTGTGGATATCTTTCTTGCTCTATATATCAATCCAAAATATTCTGCAATTCACTGTGTCTGTTCTTTTATCGTAATGTCATTTTGCTCCTAACTTTTCAAACAATCAGCTGCAGTTATTTTGAAATAACTTGTTTTGCTGAAAGTGACTTATTCTATTCGCATATCATTTTGTCGTGCTCCTCTGCTGTTATTCTTTGCTCCAGTACTATTATAACATTTGTTCCTGTTTTTTTTTTCCTTTAATATATTCTCTTTTCTTTTTTGTGATTTAATGACTCATTCACTTTCTACTTGGTGTTTATTCGGCTTCACATAGAAATTTCTTCTTCTTTTTCGTCCTTTTCTTCTTCTTCTTCTTCTTCTTCTTCTTCTTCTTCTTCTTCTTCTTCTTCTTCTTCGTCTTCTTCTTCTTCTTCTTCTTCTTCTTCTTCTTCTACTTAGTGAGAGTTTTTTCTCGTTCTTTACGTTCTAAATTCAAATCGCGCCGGTGCCGACATGGTCTTACATCTTTTCCTGTATCGAAAAATGTAGTACCAGCTGGGAAGAAGTATCAGAGTAATCGGCTTACATGTCCTCTAAAAAAACTATTGGATTTCTTCAAAAATTTGAAGTCATTACTATCGGATATCTACCTGCGGTTGCAAATCGGCAGAATCGTTTTCCCGCTGTTGAAAATGCTTAGCAGTATTTCATCCGTCTCTACGTTCTGAGGTCAAAATTCGCAGAAGTCGACATTGCATTTCATTCTTTCAGGGTGAATGAAATATGTATTAGTGTCAAACATCGAAGTAACCGAGTAGGCCCTTCTCCCAAGATTTCTGGCATTGTGCCAATAATAGAAAGAATTATCAGTTATCGCCTAAAAAAGACTTTAAAGTTTATTCTAATAATGGGATGCTTTGTTGATTTGTTGAAAAAAGATTCAAGTGACAATTGGATAAATATATATTTACCTTCTTCACCAAATTATTTATAATGCCGCCAAAATCTGAACGCATAGATGTGTGTGTGTATGTAAATATTCTTGAGTGTGTGCACGTGTGTGTGTGTGTGAGAGTGTGAACATTATTATGTTCAGAGAATCACTGATTAAATTATAGATTCTGGCAAACTCTATGGTCCATAGTTGAGGAATATAAATTTGGAAAAGCAAGTATCTTTAACATGATTGGAGACTTGAAAGATAAGGTGGCCAGATCGATCAGTTTCAGAAAAATACGCCAGTTCTAACGTAGCCTGTGGGAAACCAGTTTTCGCGTCTAATTCTTGTCATAGAGATCGGAACCAGAGTCTTTGAGAGCAAATCTGCTTACGATCTTACAAAACAGCTTTCAGTCTACGACAAGAATAGGATCAAAGCCCTGAAGTCAATAACAGAGATAGCGGAGAAGTGTTCGAATTAGGTCTGAGCGAGGAGGAACAAAGACAACGGGCATACCGTTTCAAGGCAATATTTTGGTGTGCCATGGGAAGTGCCAAAGGAAGTTCCAAGGTAGAAGTGTGCCAAGGGAAGTAACTCTTTGAAACGCATTGTGATAGCGTTAACTTTTCATCGCTACCATGACAGCCAACGTTATTTCTTCTTTAAGTATAAGTTTTAAAACCGAGACAACGGAGGAGAGTTAAAACTAAATATCTCCAAGCGGTTTAACTGCACAAATCTCTGATATCCAAGTGGCTAAAATGTGTCATCGTAAGAAGTTAAGGGCCCAAAACCTACCTCTGGTGTGTTTCTTATCTGAAGACTTTCAGATGTTCAGCTCTATTGAGAGTTTCTTACCACTTTGGGAGAGAATTTGTTATGGAAAAGTAAAATCCAAGTTTACCTGACTGGGTAATAGATTTGAACTTGTTAACAAAATAACTATTGATATTGCACAAAGGTATAAAGATTATAAGAACAATAGCGTCAATTTTGTTTAGATTAATTAATCTACAGCATAGATTTTTATTATAAGAGCATTAATATGAAAACCATGCACACATTCATCAAGTAACAAACAGATGATTGTGTTGAGTAACTAATTTTGTAATGGCTTTCTATTACATTTAAACATCAGGTATATATCATTAATAACATGTACCTTAATAACACCTGCTACCTCTATAAAGTCGATGGTCTTTGCATTGTTAAAATGTATCTTTGATTCAAATGTTCATGTTTCTAATTTAAATATAAATTCGTTCCTTTAAAGTATCTTACATCATGAGAATCGGTAAAACGTAAATGACAACGTTAGAATTATGAAAAATTAAAATAAACTTGGTTTTATTCCAGTATTTTGTTGTATTAAGTAATATTTTCATGAGATTGGTTTAATTGCCTTGGAAGTGCGTTACGTGTGTGTTTGAACTTGTGTGTGTTTGTTTGGACTTAAACTATAAGCATCAAGAAGCAAGTAAAACATATAGAAGCTTCCATAAGTATGTAAACAGTTACGTAATTCTGATAGACTCCGGTCTCTACCAACTATGCAGTTTTAAATCAATATATTTCAAACTATTCTTTATAGATACATTGGCTTTCAAACGCAATGTTATACGATCTATATGTGCATAATATATATATAAATATATATGCTTGTGCGCGGGCGCTCGTATGCGTACAGAAGCAATCGTGACTATATCTTAATAAGCTTGCTAGCCGCATAATCTGCGTTTAGTCCCACTACGTTGCAACTTGGATGAGTGTGTTCTACTCTAGCCTCAAGCCGACCAAATATCATAGGAATGAGAACACAAGTTCGAAATTTACCCACCTGATGAAGGCTGGAGGGTATGTCAGCCGAAACGTTGTGTTAACAAACAAGATGGGGACAAATAACGGCCAAATGTAAATAATATAAATAATATACATAATTCCCCATCTCTTATATATAGAACTGAAAACTAGTCTAGAATGGTGATCTCGCTAGCTGTGGGTCGTTATTTCCTCTGTCGTGTATAAACATGTGCTTCCTGCAGTTATAAGTGCTTTTAGAGCCCTTATTTCTAGCAATGCAGTCTACGCTTCATCATCAGTCACAATTAGTGACAAATGAATTTTTCCTTCTTTGTTTTATATTGCGTATAGCCGATTTCGTTATTTTATATACATGTGAGTGCGTGTTTGTGTGAGTGTGTATGCTTGTCTTTGAGTGTGTTTGTCTGTCTCTGTTTGTCCCCCATCGCGGCTTGACAACTGATGCTGGTTTGATTCAAAACCTGCAACTTAGGTGTTCGGCCAAAGAGACCGAAAGAATTAGTACAAGGGTGAAACATATAAGTAGTGAAGTCGATTCATTCTACCGAAATTATGGAAGGCGGCGACGCAGCATGGCTGTATTCTAATGACTGTAACAACTGTAAATGTAAAGCTGTAAAGAGTAATATAAAAGTGTGTTTTTGTTAGTGTGTCTGTATGTGTGTCTGTGCGAGTGTGTGTTTGCGTGTATTCGACTGCGCATGTTTGTTAGATAGATAGATAGATAGATAGATAGATAGATAGATAGATAGATAGATAGATAAAGAGAGATGTTATATAATTAGCCTGTAAACAAGAACATTAATATGTCAAGTCAATCGTACAAAAGCGTTCATTCATATTGAACGGTTGTGTGCGATTCACTTGACATTCAGTTGCATTCATCAATGAGTAAAAAACAATGAAAAAAGAATTTTTTGAAGCTGTCGGTTGCTTCCGATTGCTTTTGTGTTCAATAACGTCGAGACATTTTCGTCATTTATTATGTACTGCTTTCGTTTTGAAGTTAATCAACGTGAGTCTTCACATAGGATGACATGTTGAGATGAGATGCTATATTTTGTACACGACTGGAGTGAATTGGTAGGGTATGTAGATTAATTCTGTGAAGTACAAATGTTCAAAAATACTTATTGTAGATAAACCTGGAGCTTTTTCTCTAATTGTGCAATCGCAATACTTGTGTTTTTTTTTTGTTTTTTTTTTCTTTATCCTTGCAATAGCTTTTGCAGTAATCCTGTTCTATTGATCTCCGGTGTTTCACAAAGTATTTTCAGGAATTTCCATGCATTACTGACATGTGTTGTTAGAAGACAAGTTGGCACAGAATACAGTTTTTATCCCAGTTATTGTCCTTTCAGGGATAAGAATCTATAAAGTGGAAAATGCGTTACTTATTCTTTTTATGATGAAGGACACAGATTAGCTCCAACTGTGTTTCATATGATGCTATAGACACAACTGAAACTGAAACAGACAATTCTTCTAAGCCGTTCATATTGAACAGCAGCTGTAATTGGTAGTCGCTCGTAAATTGCTTCCAAGTACAATGAAATACATTACACTGTTTTACCACGTTGACATTGTATAGCCGACAGAAAGATGAACGTCGATAGTATATAATGTTGTTAGACATTAATGGCCGACAATTATAATGAATCTTGAAATATTATTCATATATTTACTATTTCTATTATTTACCATTAGGATTGCCTGGTTATATAGTTAAATAGTTATATACAAAAAAATATCACAGGCATACACGCAAGGAAACACACACACTGTTATATATATATATATATATATATATATATATATATATATATATATATATATATATATATATATATATATATATATATATATATGATGCATGTTGAAAATGCACTGAGAATATTTTTTAAAATGTTATCATATTTGAAGATTTAACTGATTTACAAAAGTTGAGATAGAAAGACGAGGATTATGTCACAACTGTCTTGATTCTGACTAGTGTTTGAAGCTTGTCCTACTTTTATAGCTAGTACATGGCTCAAATTAGTATGTTTTGGATAGGAGTTGATTGGTAGAGGATAGTCACATGACAGATCTTAGAAATTTTTGTAGGTTCCCGCTACGTCTGTACGTTAATATCAAGTGACAATGTTTGGCATCGCAAGTTAAGGTTGACACGGGAGAATGAAAATGTCTAGTGAGAGTACCAAACAATCAATGCTCTAAATGTATTCCGTCAACTGTTATAGAAAATAATTGTGTGGTTAAGTTTAAAACAACTTATGGATATCAAAACTTAATCAACAGTATATACAATATACACGGCATATACAGTACAACTCAACTACCATTCCTGGACAAACTAATCATCGAAACATAAAAAAAAACATTCGAACAGACATTCACTACAAAGAGATTCTAATCAATACCTACTGTTCTATTTATGCCATCCCAAACATACGAAGAATAATATTCCATTTAATCTAGCAAGAACAATCTGCACAATTGTATCAATCTCTGAAATTCGCAATAAATATATCCAGCAATTGCAACAAAACAATACTACTTAAAAGACAATATCCACTAATGTTGATAGACAACTGAACGTACCAAAGAAAAGATATTCAACTACGAAAAACGCTCTAGATTCATCCAATAATCTACCCTTTATTGCAACACATAAACACAGAAGCTTACAAAATTATCCACCAGAACATTCCACAACTAGGACAGGACCAGGAATTAAATAAGCATTCGAAATACACAAAATAATCAAAAGCAAAAGACTATCAAAAGTCCCTCAAAAAATCCCTCACCAGCGTTAAATTACTTTCCACAATATCAACACCAATAATCAAAAAGTGAGGCCGCCCCAATTGTGTGTGTGTGTGTGTGTGTGTGTGTGTGTGTGTGTGTGTGTGTGTGTGTGTGTGTGTGTGTGTGTGTGTGTGTGTGTGTGTGTGTGTCTGTATGTGTGTGTGTGTGTGTGTGTGTGTGTGCGCGTGTGTGCATGTATAAGTAGCTAGAAATGCACTGGGATTTGCTTACATTTTTTATTTTTATACTTTTAAAGACTTGACCAGTTTCACAGATGTCTCTGATTTTCAAAAGTTGAGGTAGGATGACGCAGAGCTATGCTGCAATTATCTTGCTTATGACTGGAATTCAAAAATTGCCGTTTTTATCTTCTGGCACCCCATTTGTCTCTATGGCATGTGTTCCAGTGATCTGATAAAGGGAACAGTCTGCTCGTTAAATTAACCCCACAGACACGTGTACCCTTTACTTAGTTCTTAGGGAGATACAGCTTGACACAGAGTGTGATTAAACTGGCCCTTTGAAATACATGTGTACTCATTTTTGACAGCTGAGTGGACTGGAAGAACAACAAATAAAGTGTCTTGCTCAAGAACACAAAGTGTCGACAGGAATCGAATTCACGTCCTTGTGATCGTGAACCAAATACTATGAATACTAATCCACGCGCTCTTTCTATAGAGAGAATTTAGATAAATATTTACTATTCCTGGACATTCTATTTATCAAAACAGGCAAAAACATTGAAACAGACATTTATTACCAACCAACACATTCTCATCTCTACTGTCATCCTCATCGCATCTCAAACACACAAAGAGTAATATTCCTTCTAATATTTCAAGTAGAATCTTCACAACTATTTCAAACGGAATAAAAGATTCCAGGAATTAAAACAAATACTAATCGAGGGAAAATATCCGTCTATATCCACAGTCAATGGAATAGATCGTGTCAAAGCAACAGATATTCAAGACGCATGTAAAACAAAGAGAAAAAAACACTTCAAATAAACCCAATACTCTACCCTTTATTACAACACACAACCGAACAAATCGCAGACGTTTACATTATCCACCAAAACATTCTACGACTGAGACAAGACCCATGAATGAAATAAGCACTCGAAATACACAAAATAATTAAAAGCCCAAGACAATCAAAATCCTTCAGGAAAATACTGACCAGTGCTAAATTACTCTCCACAAACATCACACCATAAGTCAAAAAGTGTGGCCACCCTAAGGGACTTGCATCAACCTCATTAAAGATAATAACTATAAATTTAAACCAGGATATATTTTTACCATAAGCCATCTTGTTTGTGTGTCAAAAAATTTAATATATGCTATTAAATGTAACAAATTTAAAGTGGATTACATAGGCCAAGCGAAACTCTCGCTTAGAAACAGACAACAAGTACAGGACCCCAGCACTACACATATACGATTACGTAGAAACTTCGTCATATGTGCCGGAAGAAGACTCCCAAATTCCAATTTTTATCACTTTTGTTCAGTCAATACCAGAGACCAAGGACGTATAAACAAAGAAAATATATTCATACAAAAATAGAAATCAAGACTGAATAAACTTCGTTTACTATTTTGCATTATCATTTCGTCTATGAATAGTTAATCTTTCGTACCTCTGCATCTCTTTCTACGGCCTTTTTGTTCGGGCGGTATTATATCGTTCTCATCAAGAAATTTATAGTTCTTTAGCAATTCCTCCTGACAGTAACTTCCACATTATTGGGAGGCAGAACATTGATCTGTAACTGTCGGCAGCATTTCCCTTTGATGCATCCATCAGGCACAACACCGTTCGTCCTTTTGTCAACCAACCCGGGATTTCTTCTCCATTGAGCATTACATTAAATTGCTCTGCGAGCAATTTATGGTAACTACTGAACATTTTTATCCAAAATCCCTGCACACCATCAGGTCCTACTACTTTCCAATTGCTTATTTTTTATCTCATATTTGTGATAGTGTCTTCTGTGAAGTGAATTGCCTCTTGATGGAGATAAGAAGCTGTTTGTTTCAAGCTGCAGAACCATTCAGCTGTAGTATTATGTTGTTCTTGTTTACTCAATATCTTACCCCAGAAAAGCCGACTTTCATCAGCATCAGGGACTAATCATGCACGTATTTATCGTCATTACTTTTTGGTAAAATCTTTTTGAGTTGGTTTTAGACAATTTGCTTTGATGGTATTGCTTACTCCGTTGTTCAAACCTAGTTAGCTTTTCTTTGTTTGCATGCATGTGCTGCTTCAGTTCTTCAATTATAGCATTCAGGCCGTTTGTATCTACACCATACTTCTACCTATCTTTTTCGAATTTCCATTCATTCTTAAGTTCTCGATTTCTTTTCCTGATAAGTATTGACACTACAATCTTCAAGGAGTTTATATCTTCTATATTCTTTTTTGCCGCCTTGGTTGTTTATTTCCTATTCCATCCGTCGCTGTTCTATTCTCAGTAATTCTCAATCCCATCCTTCCCACCACAGTCCTACTAGCAGCCTTGATAAGATTATTTGTTTGTGTGATATTCTTTGTTTCAATGTGTATCAGTACATTATTCATTTAACTCGTCTCTTGATTTAGTCTTCATTGGTTAGCCTTCTTAAAGTCGCACATCATTTCTATCCCTTCTGTATTTTATAGATCCAAAATTCCGTCTATTATTACCTGATCTTCATTGTTTGAGTAGTCACTGATCTCAATTCTTTCACAATTCACGGTATTATATTGTTGCGAACAATTGTCCATCTCTTCCACTATCCCACTTCCGTTTCTCGCATGCCAAGCCTCCCCCGATTTCCTTCTTTTAGTAGCTTCTATTTCCAAATCTGTTACCCATTCGTTCTTTCATATTGATCTGGCTTCGTCACATAATCTCTGTTCAGTAATTTTGCCTTCCATTCACTGTGCATTCATTTACTGTACCCTCTGACAGGCACATCATGCGCATCCACTGGGATGATCCGGTAGTAACACTCTATTTCCATCATGTTTACTTATTTAGTCCTCTTATGTCTACCAAAGTGCAGCACCTTCACCATTGGTTCCAGTCCTGTTCACAACGTTATCGTCATCAATATTGTTTGGCATTTTCACTCATAAATGAGGTGTGTTTTAGGTTACTGCCAACCGGTATTTTAATCGAGACCCCATCTCTATCAAGGTAGTCTGCCAAGGCGGCTGGGACTTTGCTCCCCTAGTTTTGAACTCAAAGTGTTCCTTCTCTTAGGCTGCTTGCTATCCTAGGTTATTTGAAGGCACCAGATACTCGCCTTTTTCCACTCTTCTCCTGTTGGATTGGCGAAGGAGTTGGGCATGCGCAGGTCACTGGGGCATTTTATAAATAAAGGGTGCTCAACTCCCCTCACCACTCCGGCATTGACAGAAGGGAACAAATAAATTAAAAAACATAAATTTAAAAGATAAATAAATATTTTTTTAATATTTTTAAAAATAAATAAATAAAATATTGAAAAATAAAATGAAATACATAAAATGAAAATAAAATAAAAAAAAACAAAGCTAGTAGAAGATATATATATATAGAGAGAGGGGGACAGAAAAAAATAGATAAAAGGTAAAGAAAGGGAAGATATACTAGGTAGGGGAGGAAGCGATTTAACACAAGTTCAGTATAATACATTCAATTGACAGGGAGAGTAGGAGGACTGCTCAGGGATGGTTGTAAACACGGAAGTGAGGTAGTAGATATTGAACACCAGGGAAGATAGAAGAGGGAGTGGAAAGAGTGCATCACCGCCCACCTTGAAATTTAAGATTTAACCGAAAAAGGGAGAAGAAGCATTAATCTGAATCTAACGAAAAACTAACTCACTGCTTGAATTGGTCTGTCTAAGTATGATTTCGGCTGAAGAATTTTACGATGTCAAGAAATGATCTGCAAAAGTTGTGAAGAAAGTGATAGAAGTGAGAGAGAGAGAGAGAGAGAGAGAGAGAGAGAGAGAGAGAGAGAGAGAGAGAGAGAGAGAGAGCGAGAGAGAGAGCGAGAGAGAGAGAGAGAGAAAGAGAGACAGACAGACAGTCAGACAGACAGACAGAGCGAAAGAGAGAGAGAGAGAAAGACATAGAAAGAGTGGTGGTAAAAAAGACAGAGGTACAGCGAGAGATAGAGAGAGAGAGAGAGAGAGAGAGAGAGAGAGGAGGAGGAGAGAGAAAGTGGGGGTTAAATATATGTGCTTTCAACAATAGGTTCAGCATTGTAGCAGTGACGGTTTCAAATAGCTTTCACATGACTATGAATGAATAAAAGTGTAAGTGCTAGGATTTTATGCTTCAGGCAAGGAAGGAGATGCGTTTTAAGTTAATATGAATATAACGAGAAAATTAGCTCACTCTCTGAATTGGTCTGTTAAAGTAAAATGTAATCAATTTTCATTGTTTAATGGATGCTAATATATTACTATAAAACAAGTTCTACTTCCATATGAACAAGTATGTTAGAATATAGTATCACTTCAGGCTATAGATGGCCAGCGAAATGTGTATGATAACTATATAGTCTGTACCAGTAGGAACACTTACTGCAAAGTGTTCCTTTTTATTCGATCTAATAAATCATATTATGAGAATCATGAACTTTCAAATTAGAATTCAAAAGGTGAAAATAATGCCAATAAAACATTAAATTCGGAACGGTTTCGCGATTGAGGAAACATCTAAGAATACTGCAGACCACGACATATCATGTACAATAGGCAACTACCTTTATGGGATCTTTTCCCTTTGAACGGCACATCGAGAAATTAATTTTTTGTAACTAAACACTTCCAAACTTCGGACACTGGTAGAATGTGTCATATAAAACATATTTTACTCTTAGTGCTGTTGAGAAAAGTTTATATGTTTAAAGTTATTTCGTGTTAAAGTTGTATTTCGGTAATTTCAAGAAATCAATGACGTGTATTCAGCTAAATGAAATGACTGCCGTTGTTTGTCAACATATATCGGCGGTATATATCTCGTTCGTCACTGTTATTTATGACATCCGGGTTTTAGAGTTAGGGTTAGGGTTAGGGTTTTGGGCTCAGGGTTAGGGTTTGGGGCTCAGGGTTAGGGTTTTAGGGTTAGGGATAAGGTTTTAGAGTTAGGGTTAGGGTTTTAGGGTTACAGTTACGGAAAAATGTGAAAAATGTAGAAATTGGAGGGGGGGGGGGCAAAAATGTCTTTCCGAAAATAGTAGCGGAAAAACAGGAAAAAAATAAAAGCAGTAGAAATGCACAAATGATTGTGGTGGTGCCATGAAGTAAACATGCTTCAGCTACACTCGTTTATTCATACAAACGTAACTGAGATGAAATATGTCATAAATAACAGTGACAAACGAAATATACACAGCTGGAAGTTGTTGTTGACAGACAACAGCAGTAATTGTTTTTATTTCAATAGACGTCATTGATTGGTTGAAATTACCGAAATACGACAACTTTAACACGAAATAACTTCGAAAATACACAATTTTCTCAAAAACGCCAAGAGTAAATGATGTTTTATGTGACACATTCTACCAGTATACGAATTTTGAAATTGTTTAGTTACAAGAAATTATTTTCTAAATGTGCCGGCCAAAGGGAAAAGATCCCCGTTACTTCTAAATAGGCACAATGTTAGTTGAATATTTACCAAGACTTAAACTCGAAATCAAAACGCAGGTGTCTTTTAATCATACCATTGGCCCGAAAAATATGAAGGGATAATGCAACACTTGCAGAAATGTTTATAGGAGTGTTAGAGTGTTAGCTTGTACGTACATTGCAAATTCAAACGGGAGAATATTAGCTTTCAAAACTAGTAAATGACAAAGTTCTATAATAAAAAGAAACTACTGTGCCGTTTGCAACCTTTTGAAACACACGCAGTTTATGATGGAATTTTTTTTTTGTTTTCTAAAATGGCAAAATCAATATGATATCCCAGCTCTAAGTTACTCATCCTTACTGTATTCCTCTCTCACTGACTAAACGACTCGACGCTATTGATCAAATAAGCTGTTTGCCAATAAAAAAAAAATCAGCTTAAGCACTGTCTTCAAGTCGGCATTTACTCTCTTTAGATATAGAAAACAAATAGGAACCTTTGTTCTATATTGTATGAAGTAGTAGCTTCTCAACGGCTTACAGCCGCGATTAAAATATCAAGTGGAAATATTAGAAATAGAATTTCACAAGCACTTAGCTTCCTCAGAAGCCAAACGGTTTGACATGATGATTATTCTAATGACTTAAAGGCCAACCGTTTATGATGCTATATATACATATATATACATATATATATATATATATATATATATATATATATATATATATATATATATATATATATATATATATATATATACACATACATACATACACTCCCTCACACACACACACATATACATACTTAGATAGATAAATAATTATATATATATATAAACATATAAATGTCCAAATATATGTGTAAATATATATGGATATATATACATACATATATATATATATATATATATATATATATATAAATAGATAGAGTGTTAGACATACACATATCTATCTATATGTCTATATATATATATATATATATATATATAGTGTTTTGGAAATACCTTGATACAGTTATAATATTTGGAGAGATTTTTTTCTCAAAAAGTTAAGATTGAGAAACGAACCTTTTTAGAAAGTCGTAAGACAGTAACCTTTGGGAAGAGATTTCACAAAATGTTTGGGCTTTGCTTTTTATATATACAGTTTTTATATTCCTGAAATATTCCTTAATATTTTTCATTGGCTGAAGAATGTTCTATCTCTGCTTTTGATATAAACCAAGCTACCACAGCTACTAGAAGCACCTCCGTGTCCCTGGTGTACAGTAGGTAATATATTTATCATTTGTTCAAATTCCGCTGTGGATGACTTTGCCTTTCGTTCTTCTGGATTCGATGAATTAAGTACCAGTTGCGTACTGGTGGCGATCTAATCGACTGGCCACCTCCTCCAAAATGTTATGCCTTGTGCCTAGAATAGAAAAGAATATATTTATAATTTTTTAACAGGTCTATTATATATTGATATAATAGCTCTAATCTATGCGTTTATTTTTAATGATTATAATGATTAATGACATCAATAACAGACGTAGTGATATAATAATGTTTGGGAAATTTTAACGACGAATTTGCATCTCTGATCATAAATACAATTCACTATTATATTACACTGATTTCCTTGACTACGTTCAATACTCATTAATAGTTGCTTTTATTTATTTATTTATTTATTTTTTAGTGACTCGTGACATCTTCCACGAAGAATGTCATATTTGTAGTTCGTTCAACGAACGTTTATGACCCACAAATTGGATAATTCTCATATATAATAATTCGGAACTCTTAATGGCAAGATTCAGTTCCAGATGCGTATGTTAAGCTGCATTTATATTTACTCGGGTTTCTATATGTACAAGCATCTTGTGTTTGTTACAAAACAAACTCCGGTTCAGGACTACCTTTCGTGATGTACACTGCACTACAGTATATGAGAGACTAACATTATTGATACTGTTGCAATTCCTTTGCAAATATTCTATTTTACTCACTCGGTGAAATATTCTGAGACAGTTAATGTTATTTCGACTGTTATTAATAAGTGTAGTGTAGCAATT
>NC_142928.1:51153433-51155933 GCF_046866305.1 Octopus bimaculoides
TCTTTATCACTAATCTTCGGCTTTACATCCGCTAGGCAGATAATTTCCACAACTGTGTACAGTTTCTCATCTCTATCCTAAGTCATTATATCATGTCTGTTGTGCTTACATTTTATTGAGGTCTTCACTGGTACATTCCACCAGTATTTCTTTTTAATATGAGTGGCTATGGCTTCTACTATATGGTGGGATCTTATTTCTTTGTGTGTATGTATGTATGTATGTATGTAATATACATGCATGTATGTATGCATGCATGTATGTATGTATGTATGTATGTATGTATGTATGTATGTATGTATGGGTGACAAAATATTTGAACTCTTATATATATTAACTTGTCACTGTTGGAGAACTGAGAAAGTTCCTCAAGACTGGATTGGTGCCATTTTAGTCTCTTTGTATAAAAGGCTGTGTGGTAATTTTCGTGGGATTTTGCTTTCGTCTGTGGTTGGATAGATATTACAAAGATTTCAGAAATAACAGATGCTTTCAGAAGATTATCCAACTTGCACCAGCTAATAGATATCTAAATATTTCATTGCGTGTCAACATTGAGATAAAAAAAAATTCGCACGTGAACATTTTCCAAAATTGAACAAAGGATCTTTTCCAGGAACCTGTCTATTCCACCAAGAAGAGTGAATTAATCCTTTCTCAAGATGGATGCTTATAGATTTCATGTTTTCTGTGTCCAACATAGTTGTAATAAGAGTTAAAAACAAAAATACGCTTCCTTGTGTTATGTTCCGTCACAAACTCACTAAAATTTGATGTAATGGCCCACAGATAAAAATTCATTTCCTATTGTCAGTAACTCTTGTTTCATTTCAATCACTACAATGTTCAGTTAAATGCGTTCGGTTAAGCATTTAACTGAACACATATATCTATATATTTATCTATCCGTCCATATGTGTGGATATATATATATATATATATATATATATATATATATATATATATATATATATATATATATATATATATATATATATATATATATACATATATATTAATATTTCGCTTAGGTACGGGTGTTAAAAGTCAATATATATATATATATATATATATATATATATATATATATATGCTTCTGTACGAAGCGTCAGTCGAGTACAGAGCGGTAATAAGAAATTGGGATGACAAAGGAATAAGAATTTTTATAAACTTCATTAGCTTACATCAGTTTGTCATTCTCCTTTTTCTCCTCATCTCTCGCTCTCTCTCTCTCTCTCACACACCTCACTCTTTTTCTCTCCCTCTCTCTCACTCACTCTCTCACTCTCTAGCTCGCTCACTTTGCTCTAAAATTGCGCTCCCTTGTTTATATTACTGGCATTTCTCTGTAAGTTCTTACGTATGTAATTCAAATTTCTTTCACTTGGAGGTTTATTGATATATCTTTCATGTGTGTCTTTTTCACATGGCATATTGTGTCATGAAAACCATTTTAAGCCCAACAACGCTGAACTATGCTGCGCACGATGCATTTTGTGTTATATATATTACAAATATCAAATTCATAAGAAAGAAACAGTTTCTAAAGAAAATAAATCCTAATCTATTCATGTCAAGCGGACAGTAAATAAGTGAAACTTACTCTGTAACTAGCAGAAGATTATTTTCAGGCAGCAAGCAGAGAGAGATTCTGATGCCAAAGAAGATGTCTATATTTATGAATATAGGCATCTCCAGTGGATACATGAAGAATGAAAGTGAAAAAAATTCAAACGAGTCCTTGCGAAGAATTTATTAAATAATATTACAAACTTATATTAAATGTTTGTGTAGGAAACACTTTTATATGAAGAGTATTCTTGAAGTGTGAAGGCAAAATGACGAAAACCTCAAATGCTTTGAAATATCGGTGCTATTTTATACATAACGAGCAACGAGGAAGCAGTCTTTAAAGGAGGCATCAAATTTTGCACATTGAACACTCGCGATACTGAGTTTTTCATTACAACAAAATGTTATGTTTAATAAACATGAATATGTTATTTTCTTTATTGCATTCTTGATTCGTGTCTTTCCCTTTTCATTATATATGAATGCACGCACACAACACGCTGTCAGTCTTATGAATCTCTTGCATTGAAAACATGCACGCATTATGATACACAACTATGTATGCCTGTGATAAGCGTTTAATCCAGATGTAAAATTTATACGTCGAGATTCATCCTCATATTTCTTTATCTCTACGTTTTATTGCAAATTCACCTGAGTTGATTTTTGTGTTGTCTTAAGCCATCTCCATTTCAGAATATATCAATGACATTCAAAAATTTAATTATATTGAATAAAATGTCTTAATTTAATATAATGTATGAAATATTTCTCTTTTTTAATTGAAGTTGAGCAAATGTCACTTCCGTTGTCATGACTACGCTTTTAAAGGAGGAAGATGAATTCAGAAAGTGTTCTAAAAATGTTGTATACTAATATTATTTAACAAACAATTAATAGCGACAGATGCATTATTTATACCAAATGA
>NC_142928.1:51160933-51170933 GCF_046866305.1 Octopus bimaculoides
CACACATAAGTAAGAATATATACATATATCTAAAACAAAACAAAGCCAAGACAAAAATCATGACGACTAACCAACAGGCTTACAACAAACAAAATTGGTCTCAAATGAAATTGACCTCTTGATAAGCACATGGTTTTCTCTCTCCCAAACAGAAAAAATAAACATTTCGTGTCTAAATGAGATTGCCGAAGATACAACTGAAATACTCAACATGCGATCTGTTAATCAGATACGCAGCAAAGTAAAACGTATTGAGGTTTCCTTCAAACTAATTCATGGTCATTTTGAAAAAACTTGGATATATTTACTCTTCAAATATCGGTTAAGCACAACAACAACAACAACAGCCAGAAAAAAATGAACAGCAACAACCAGAAGATCATGAACGACAACAAACACAACAGCCAGAAAATCATGAACAGCAACAACAACCAGAAAACAATGAACAACAACAACAGCCAAAATATCATGAACAGCAACAAGAAGCAGATCAACAACAACAGCCAAAAATTAATGAACGGCAACAACAAAAACAGCAAGAGGAAGAGTCATTTCTAAATTCCAGCATAATAGCTTATTTACTGTACGATAGTCTCTCTTCACCTCTCTCACACTCACCACTCTCACAGCAACCACCATAATTATCACAAAAACCATCGTCATCACCACCGCTGCCAGCATTGTCTTCTACTACCTCAAATACTAATAATATACCACTGCTTCCCCCACATCGCCACCTCAATCCTACTGTAGTATAACAAAAAAAGACTTTAAAAAATCTATTAAACAGAATGCGTGCCCCACGATGCTAACAAGAAACCCGAAAATATGCTGTTATTCACTACGTCACAGGCACTGCACACGTAATGACTGCATCTTCACACATCTACCTAACACTAGACGCATAATCCAGACAAACATTACCAGCGATGGCCAAACCACAATAATACCAACATCAATAATATCATATCAACATCAATAATAATATCAACATCAACACCACCAAATAGTAAACTGATCACATAACACGCATAACACGGAATCCCAATAACACGCATTGCACGGAATTCCAAAATCTGACAGGATTCCCAACGCGAGAAAATATATCTGCTGCGTGACTGTCCGTTCACTCATCTTCGAAGGAGCCGACGCACTAAGAGAAAAAAGACTCCTGCATCACTTCGATGATATTTTGAGAGCTTTGAAAAGGGCTCCAACTCAAATGCTATCTACCCTGATTTCAGTGAGGCCTTTGACAGGATGGATCATAAGATACTCTTGAAAAAACTATCCAACAGTGCTGTCTCTGGAAATTTACTACTATAGATCAAGTGTTTGCTGACAGACAGAACCCAAACGTTATATTCGAATGAGTAAAATCAAGCGCAGCGAAATTCAATAATGGTGTTCCACAAGGCATCATCTACATCAGTGACATTACTGTTACGTTAACAAACGTAATTTGGAAAGTTCTAGATCTAGGTCCTAGATTATCCACATCTGGGTTGTACGTTTATTTAATATTTTTCTTACAGGTAAGATGAAATGTTTTATTCTCGTTGCCCGATAACATTTTTCCTGTATATATACTGCTATTTCCAGTAAATATTGGTGCATTGTTGCACCACTATCTCATCTTTTCTACACACACACACACACACACACACACACACACACACACACACACACACACATATATATATATATATATATATATATATATATATATATATATATATATAGTCAATTCAAACACGAACAAGCAAGAAAAAAACAAGAAGAAAGAACAACGAGAAGACGTGGAATAAGTACGGTGTTATTGGACCCTCACGAATGGAAAGAAAAGAAAGAAGTGTTCCCCTTTCGAGCGGAGCACTTCATCAGAAATATAGAGAAAGAAAATCGCCAACGATACACACGCGGTCACATATTAAAATTACCGGAAAGGAAAGGGTAAAGAAAAGTTCTTTTCAAAGACAGGAGAATGCAAGAGATGGAGGTATGTGTGTGTATGTGTTGGTATATGCGTGCGCGCAGGTCGGGGGGGGGGGGTGCGTGTGTGTGGCGGGGGGTGTTTGTTTGTGGCTGTTTATGCATGTGTGTGGTCGGACATAGTATCATTTAAGGTCATAGGAAGAATTTATAGTTAGAATTTTGGTAGGAGTGGCTGCCTGTGTGTGTCTACCTACACATGTGCTTGGGAGAATTTGTCAGTAGAAAGGTACTGGTACGTTGAAGCATGTGTGTATGCGTATTTGTATATGTATTGTGTGTGTGTTTTGTTTGCTGTGTGCATGTGTGTGTGTGTACGTGTGGGTATGTGTGTACACGTGAGGCTGTCTGTGGAGTAATTGCACTTTACTCTGTGCGTGTGTATGCATGTGTGTGTATGTGTACATGCATATATAATTGTGTGCGTGTATGTATGAATGGGTGCTGTGTGTATGGGAGGTATGTGTGTGCGGGCGAGTGTATGTGCGGTGTACATGTGTGTGTATGTGGGTGTGTATGTTGTGAGTGTGCATGTGTGTTTGCGTGTGTATGTGTGTTTGTGCATGTGTGTGCGTGGGTTGTCTGGGGGTTGTGTGTGGGTTTGTGTGGGTGTATATGTGCGTATCTGTGAGTATCTGCGTGCATTTACGTGCGTGTATGTGCGTGTGTGTTTTGACCATGTATGTGCAATTGTGTGAGTGTCTGTATGTGTACTGTATATATATATATATATATATATATATATATATATATATATATATAAACAAATGGTAAATGAGTATATGCATATATACGTACAGGTATTTGCATACCGACATCCACCTGTATGTATAGGTGCATATCTGGGTACAGGACATTGCAAACAAAACGTAGACGAGAAAACATACAAGCCACATAGAGAACATTCTACTTCATCAGCTACCCACGTTTTAACACCGGCGTTTCGAAGAGCTTGGGCAGGACGCATCGTTAAAACGGCTCATCCCATGGACCGCAGATTAAATTTGTATACGCAAATTAAATCTTGCCATGGAGGAATGTAGTGGCAGACAAAAAACAAGACAGGAAAACAAACAGAAAAGGCTTTATGGCCAGACGAGAAAAGTTATGTGTGTATGAACGCTGAGAGGCACGAACTTGAAAGTAGGGACGAAGTGAGTTCGCGTGTTTGCTCGGCGATAGCCAAGAAAGAAAAGGATTATTGACCGGAAGCATGTGACCATGCCGGTGTAAGGGGAAGAGAGAGAGTGGTAGAGGGAAAAACAAAGGGAGGAAGTAGAAGAATAGGTGAGCAACGAGAGGAAAAGAGAAAGAGAGGAAATACGAGGGGGAAAAAGAGATACGTAGTAGTAACAGAGGAAGAACGAGAGGGGTAAAGCGAGATACGTAGTAGTAAAGAGGAAGAACGAGAGAGGGAAAAAGATAGAGGAAGAGAAAGAGAAAGAAATAGAGTAGCGTCGGAAAATATGAAGTTACGAAATAGTAAATGAGTATATGCATATATACGTACAGGTATGTGCATACCGACATCCACCTGTATGTATAGGTGCATATCTGGGTACAGGACATTGCAAACAAAACGTAGACGAGAAAACACACAAGCCACATAGAGAACATTCTACTTCATCAGCTACCCACGTTGGATTGATAGAAAGATGGATGGATGTTGTATGTATTATGTAAATATGTATGTATGTGTATATATGTATATACATGTACATATGAATACATACATATATAGAGATATGCATAATTTTAGAAAAGGTCACCGATATTTGCGTCATTCGTAGAAGAAGTTATTTACTGGGTGCTTATTCTGGTTCACTATTTTTCCATATGTCACACTTTTCGTCAGAGTATTTACTTACATTGCTTCATGTATACATATCAATAAATACAACCATACACAAGTTCATAAAAATCGACTTTATTTATTTACTGTAACTATACGTGTTCCATTGTGTTGGTCTTTTTTCTTTTGTTGTTGTGTTATGCGTAAACGAATGTATGTTTGTGTTTGTATGTGAGATTTGGTGATGTGTTTGCAGAGAAATACTCACGGGAAATATATCTTTCTTACAAAGAGATAAATGTGAAATGACATAAAACATTGTGTAGTCATCAGTAAAGAATAAGCTTTGGCAATTGCTAACGTATGCAACTACTACGGTTAGTAATAGTGAAAAAATAATTACACTAATCAGTAGTAGTATTAGCGTATTAGAAACCATTATTAATATTATCAGTATTATCATGTCTTATTTGTAATGAGAAAATAAAGAAATAAAAATACATCATGATTATTCTTGTCAATATGTTGAATGCAGCAATTCATATTCGAAGCTGTCAAAACATTTTACAATGTATAAATCAAATTAGATGGAATGAGATATTCCCCGTCAAAATGGTCATTGACAATGACTGTTAACACTCAATGAAACTCCCAAAGAAGAATCGCACAATCAGCTCACCCATTGAACAATAAACGATATGAAACATCCGTTGTAACTTAATTTCTGTTATCAGGTCGTTCGCACACACACACACATACACACACTCACACACACGCACATGCACACACACACACACGTAAACATATATATATATATATGTATATAGGTGCAGGTGTGAGTGTGAGAAGAAACTTGCTTCCCGGCCACATGGTTTCAGGTTCAGTCCCACTGCGTGGCACCTTTGGCAAGTATCTTCTACTGTCGCCTCGGGCCGCCCAAATCCTTGTCAGCAGATTTGGTAGACAGAAACTGAAAGGAACCCATCGTATATATATATATATATATATATATATATATATATATATATATATATATATGTGTGTGTGTGTGTGTATGTGTGTATGTGTGTGTGTGTATGTGTATGTGTGTGTATGGGGGGTGTCTGTTGGTTTGTCCCCATCATCGCTTGAAAACCGATGTTGGTATGTTTACGTCCCCATAACCTGGCGGTTCGACACAAGATACCGATAGAATACGTACTAGGCTTACAATGAATAATTCCTGAGGTCATTTGACTGTAGCCAGCATGGTTACGTATCCTGCTGCCACATATATGGCCTTCCATCAGCAACCCTCTCCAACCTAAAGATTGAGCACAGTCTCCAGTAACCTCACATAGCCGTATGAATTGAATCAAAAGCCCTCTCCTGAAGTTGTTGAATGCAAATTCACTAGAAACGTCTGCTGTGTCCATTCTGCTGACCACGGTTTGTAGTCTCTGTTACTACTGCCAACAACAGATCTTACAGCTTGTGCTGTGTTTACAGAGTATTCAGCAGCAACCATGATGTCGGCATTTTCATACATGTTCCAATAATCATAAAACAGGTAAATTCTTTCCAATGTTCAAATGACTTCCAGTTTGCCATGTCAACTTATCTTCTTCTCATCTACAATTTGAATGCTTATATTCTCCGATACTGTTGGCCGTTTACCAACGCATTGGGAAGCATAAACAGTTGTTCTTGAAAAAAGAGACATAAAATGTTTTATATTTAGTACGGACACCCTGTACAACAGCGTCCGGAATCCACTCCTGATATTCAATATATTGTAGGTATGTTGCTTGGTTGCTGCTCTCAGTGTACAAATGGAGTGAAACGTTTAAAACATTATGGACTAGTGCCACGCAACAAGAACTCCTACCCAGCCTCTAAATATATTCAATGTGTACGTGACGTTATTATGCGAATAGACGCTGCGTATTGATGAATTGTCCAATAATTTGAAAAACGCGTTAGTGTTCAGCCTACGAAAATATCGAGAGTAAACACGTCGTTGTTTACCGTAATAACAACTACAATTTAATGGAGTGTCCATGTTCAAACCAGTACTGAGTGACAAACAGCGCCCAGTGATATGCGAGAATATAATTTTCCCGAGGGAAAATAAAATATAAAATTTTATCAAATGATAAAATAATTATTTTCTGAAACATTCGTTTTGATGTCCGATATCGTTCCGACTACATTCTAAATTTTTTTCTCTCTTTTGAGACAGTGTACTATTTTTGAGTTGGTTTCTCCTGCTATTCTACTAGATCGACTTACTGCCTAGCAATTCCATATTTTATTCCAAAGGAACATTTTTATGCGAAAATATATGTATCACAATAAAGTATCCTGCGATGCTGTGGATTCCTAGTATCTGATATTATTTTCCATATTAAGCTTATGTTAATTTAAATCATTATTATGTAGAATAAGTGTGTAAACAATTGTATATTCATTCCTTTTCTATGTTTAGGCACTCAGATTAAATTGTCTTCATTCACACACCTATCAAAATTATTGCTCTATAATTCAATCGATCATTATAATTCAATATGTGAGCACTACATTTTCTTAATGCAATACAATCTCATTCCACAAAAATAAGCTATTTCGCTAAATATAAACTTCATATAAGGGCAATCGAACGATGCATTTCACCGGCTTTTTTTCCAGATTTTGCATCCCATGACACAACACACAAACGACTTTGAGGATTTTGACTCCAACATAGAGTTGCGTATTAAATTGGACTCTACTTTCTTTACATATATTTTCTTATTTCTTTACTGCCCACAACTGGTACTTATTTAATCGATCCCGAAAGGATGAAAGGCAAAGTCGACCTCCGTGGAATTTGAACTCAGAACGTAGCGGCAGACGAAATATCCCAAAGCATTTCGCCCGGCGTGCTAACGTTTCTTCCAGCACGCCGCTTTATATATATATTTATATATATTTTCTATTCACTTCATCATTTCTGAAGAACAGTAATGAATTTTAATAATATTTCTGCTGGCATTTCAATTTGTTTCCTGGCTCTAAGACTTTATGATTTAGGCATTATGGTGACATTATCATTTTGTTAGTATTATTTTTAAGCTGATTAGACTAAAATTTCTACATATATGTATATATATATAGATATATATACATACATACATACATATTTATATTTATATACATATATATTTATACACACACACGCGCGCGTGTTTGTGTGCATCTATGTAAGTATATATATATATATATATATATATATATATATATATATAAATGTATGTATGCATATATACATATATTTCAGATATGCCATTATTTTTGCATTTCCATACCTGTATATCAAAAGTATTATCAGATTTCACAGGAAAATAAGTATTTTTCTGCTTTATGCAAGATTTTACCTTTCCTAGTTCAATTTCTAAAGAAAAAATCCCAAATCATAAGCTGATTCTCACAATTTCAACAATGGAGATCATTTACATAACTGACTCGATTTTCAATGAAATTTCTAATGACATTTATTCATGGTGAAACAGTATTAATACACCGAAATAGTTCGTCTCAGCTGATTTCAACAAATTGTCGATAAGTGTCTTCTACCAATTCGAGTATTATGATTACAATTTTTTCATTGTAGTATTGATGCAGTCTCCAAGAGATCTGTAAAATTTAAATGATTGCAAATTTATACAACTGATTATTTATTAGTAAAATATTATTGGAAATCATTATTTATGTCTGCTCATTACATATTTTATGGTCATTATAGATCACTTGTAAATACATATGTATATTAGCATTATTGTTGCCTAATCAATATATGATTAGAATATATACAGTTTCGCAGATCGATCGTATGTGTAGTTTCCTTTGGTTATCGACTGCATTATTTGTGTCAAATGAAAGTAATACAATAGAAAGTCAATACAAATATAGAACACATTTAAAAACTTAAATCACAAAACTGAATTACTCAAAGATGTCATTCGAATGTAAACAATATTGAATTTAATGTAGAAAACTCAAAAACGAAATTTAAACATAGGCAATGAGAAAAATACAACGGTAGCTCAATGATAAAGATAATTTAATAACTTAGGCTATGCGCTCTCATTTCACCATATTGGCATCAAAACAGAGAGAAGATAATTTCTGATTTGAGAGGCACGATTTTGTAGGCATATCATAAGCAAACGAAAAAAAAAATTAAATACTGAAATTACTTCTGTGATCATACTACATAATAGTTAATTCAGGTTTCCATCAGAGTTTCCCTCACCCCGAGTCATAGGCTCATAAGACCGTTTTCCCTGATTCTGTGGCATATATGCATCCCGCAACCCCACCCTGCACAGGACGCCGGTCCGTCACAGGATTACACATTTTTGCCACCTGGACAGACTCAAGCTACGTGAAATGAAACGTTTTACTCATGAACACAACGCATCACGTGGTCTTCCAATCGAAACCGCAACCTTACTATCATGACTGTAATATCTCTAACCAATCCCTAACCACTAAGTCACGTGCCTCTGAAATTTAATGTTAACAGATTTAATATATTCATCGTCAAACAACAACCTCATGTGATTAGTTTACACCTACTCGAATACAATGTTATATGCAACTAGTGACTGTCTCAGTGGTAAGGTCGGTATACTGTGTGACTCGTTGACGATGTTGCATAAGTACGAATCATGTCGGAAAATGACAAATCTTTTCGAGGACAAAATATTGTATCATTAATTTAGTAAATTCTTTGTTTATCTAGATTTTGTTAGTATATTTAAATAGTTTCTAGCAAAAATATTGACCATTAATAACTTTAGGTTTCATAAATTATTTGTTTATCTAGTTTTTGTTAGCATATTTAAACGGTTTCTCACAAAAATATTAACTATTAATAAATGTACGTTTATAAAACAACATCTATGAGTAATTTATTCTTTGGATAATTGAACTTTTCTACGTTTACGAATGCCCCTTCTTGTAAATATTCGTTGTTATACTCGCAGCCTTTTTTCGACAGGGACTTGAAGTATTAAAAAATTGGTGGCATGTCCCGAATTGGCAGTCAGATAATTCGCAAGATAAAATATCATAGAATCTCGTGAAAATAATGAAATTCAGTAGTGCTACAATGAATAACGATAGCAAAATAATATATTTGTAAATAAACATTATGTCATGTACCCTGTGTAATCTTTATTAATTCTAAATGAACTTTATGTAACTGAAGTTGCATTTATTTAACGGTATCCTGTTATAATTCGACTATACTTCGATAGTTTTTTGCCTGTTCAGAATTTAACGATTTATGCATTTAGATAAGTAGAAAAATGTGATTTTGATCCGGGTCAAATTTAACACTGTCATATCTAATATACAAAATGAGCATTGTATTTACAGCTGATGTAATCTTTATAAGTCTCTCTACGATATTTGTATAATTTTATACATCTCTCTACGACATTTGTACGCAGTATGTAAGACTAGATTAGAAAAAGTTACCATTGAAACTAGTTCCAGGTTTATTGTACTGCTGTAATTTTTACATAAGCTCGGATTCTAACCTTTGTATATTATGTAAATATATTTACATCTTCAATTTTCCTAATATCTATTGAGTAAGTTAATATTCCCATTTTCTCTCTCGTAATTGACACACCATGCATACTCTAAAACTTAATATTTACTGTCATCCTCACCACAGCCTCAGTCATCAGATCTATTGGATGTATATAAGAAATATTTTTGTGTTTGCACGCCAGGTGAAGCATGTCATTAATTAGCAATTCAGAGCGATAATGCATATTTAACATATTTGAATATTTCATAATCTTTAAACTTGCAGGCTGTTGTTCCGACACAATATTTTGTACATCAATAGTGCATCCACTAGTATTATTTTAAGCTATGTCATCTCATAAAAAGATGATGAGAAAAGGGAGGAAAATAAAATGATGATGATGATGACGGCGACGGCGACGGCGACGACGACGACGACAACGTTGGAGAAGACGACAACGTTGGAGAAGACGACAACTACGAAGATGACATTCTGATTTGATATCTTGCCGAGGCCAACATTACTTGTCGTCTTTTTGGAGTCGATGAAATATAATACAGTTAAATATTGGGGTCGTTGTCATTGACCTGCTTTCTCGTCTCAAAATTGCGGCCTTGAGCCAAAATCAGAAAGAATTACTTTCAGGTTAACGT
>NC_142928.1:51175933-51185933 GCF_046866305.1 Octopus bimaculoides
ATGTACGTGTTCGCCACCTCCACCCGACCTTTCAGGGAAAGCTTCCTCTCGGCCCATTGCCGGGCTAGAGTGGACAACCTTCTCGCTATCTCGTCCCAGTACATCTCCGTTTGGAGGTCTGGACCGAACCAGACCCCGAGCAACTCAACCGGACCGTCAGTCCAACGTCCCACGACGGAGGCGCTACTTGACGACATGGGCTTGCTTCTCCAGGTGCCGAGCCGCAAGCCCACTGACTTATCCCGGTTGATTTTCGCTCCCGTTACCGCTTCGTAGTCTCTCAGTGTCTCGCCGACAAGCTCGATGTGCTTTTGCTAGACACTATGACGGTGACGTCGTCCGCGTATGCCGACACGCTTGTCCCGCATCCCAACTCTCGCGGGATGCCCTTCAGCGTCGCCAGCTTCCGCAGTAGTGGCTCGAGAGTCAACACGTACAGAAGCGACGAGAGGGGGCATCCCTGACGGACCGAACGTGCAATTTCGAAGGGTCTTGATAGATGCCCATTGACGCGAACTACCGAACGGATGCCTTTGTACAAGGCAGCCATCCAGCCGCGGAAAATGGGACCGAAGCCGGCCGCTATGAGGACAGCCTCCAAGTATTGATGGTCTACCCTATCGAAAGCTTTCGATTGATCTAAATTGATCAGGGCCCCACCCATGCCAGGTTCCTTAACTACCCGCTCTATGATGTAGCGCATCAGATGGAGGTTGCCATGGATGCTCCTGCCCGGCACGGCGCACGTTTGCGCCTTGCCGATCAGTTTCTCGATGACAAGCGCCAACCGCTTGGCTAACACCTTGGCCAAAATTTTCAAGTCTGCATTGAGCAGAGTGATGGGCCTAAAGTTATCTATGACGTCCCCCTTGTTTGGATCTTTCTTCAGCAGCGTTACGGCTCCTCGAGTCACAAAACCGGGAATGCTCCCGTTTTGCTGCCAGTTGCAGTACACGGCCACCAAGACGTCTCCAAACAAATCTGGCATACAGTTGTAAAGCTCGTACGGCAGACCATCCAATCCCGGAGATTTGTCCCTCGAGCATCCCGCCATCGCGTCCCTCACCTCCGCCGCCGTGATGGCACCTTCGCAGCACTCCGCCTCTCTTGCCGAAAGTCGTGGCAGGCTGTGCGGGTAGGCACTGAAGTCCACCCTGCGTTCTCGCTCGCCACTCGTCCCAAACAGTCGAGAAAAGTGCCGCTGAAAGGCCTCACACATTTTGCTTGGCTCGAGCAGTTCGCGCCCCTGTTCGTCCACCAGAGACCGAATGGTGGCTTTGTTGCCCTGTTGCGCCTCCGCCACCCGGGCCTCTCGCGCGGCTCCAACACCTTCGTTTCTTAGAGCACGCATCCTAGCCCTGACAACGCACCCTTCGTGTTTAGCGTTGAAGCGTTGGTCTAGGACCAACCTCGCCGCCAAAACGTCGGATGCGATGCCACTTCTAATTGCATCTTCTAGCTTCTTAACTAGCTCACCCTCTACTCTGTTTTTGTCTATGGCTAGTGCTTTGCTATACCTAACCGCTTCTGCTTTTATTGCTCTCTTGAGGGCAAACCACCATTTGATATTGATGATGGCTCCCGTCAAAGCCTTCTTTACTAACGTGCTAATCCGGTCTCTGAAAACCTGTCTCGACGGGAAAGACGCGTTTAGTTTCCAGTAACCGGGGCCCTGCCTATGTGTCTTATCTAAGTCTAGCGTACACGTCACAAGTTTGTGATCCGTGTAGCTGACTATGTGAAATTGTGGACACCCCATGCTATCTCTATCTACTCTCCTACACAGTACTCTATCTAGATACGATCTCGACGACCCGATGCGGTTTGTCCATGTCCCCATTGGCGCATTCGGGTAGTCGAGTCGGTACCTGTCAGACAGTTGAAAGCGTCTGAGCAGGTCTTTGATGCATTTGCATCCCCATCTATTCCTATCTCTGCCCACATAGTCTAGATGCGTGTCCAAGGTAGCATTCCAATCCCCCACCAAAAGTAAAGGACGAGATGTTCCTAGGAATACTTCTAGACGTCGAAAGAAATCCGGCCTACCTGTTAAAGGTGGTGCGTATACTGATATGAGCCGAAAAGCACACCCATCGCTGCCATCGACATCCAGAACAACCAATCTACCCTCCGGATCTATGAATACTGTCTTTACTTCGAGATCCAGACTCTTGCGAAAGAGTACCGCCGTGCCACTACCGCCCATTCTCGGCAGACAGGGAGAAAAATAAATGTTAAACTGTCTGCCAAACATGGACGTTAGGGCCCGCGGATCATGGAGTCTGGTCTCGCTTATGGCTATGATTTCTAGTTTGTGTGACTTTATGTCGTTTAGGAGGTACCCTTGTTTCCAAGGGGCCCCCAAGCCACGCGCATTTACACAACCAATCTTGAGCATAATTTTGATTTGAGTGTTAAAGTTTTAAAGAGAGTCACTTACCGTTTGAGAGTTTTTGTGTCTCCTCCTTCGGGTTTTCTTCGAGGAGATCACTGTATAGTTTTTTCGCCAGGTTGTTTTTGGCATTTGCCAACTGCCTTGGGAAAAATAGATTTTAGTGTGTGGTACAGGGTTGGTGTTATGTGTAGTATTTTGATGTGTTCTGGCGGTGTTGTGTACGGGTGGTTGCGGCAGCAGCAGTTGACTCAGAATCATTGCTCTTCTTCATCACTTGTCTGCGTTCATACGGAACGGCATTAAGTGTTTTCGCCTCTGGCATTAGGAGCGGGAAATCGGCCTCGTTGAAAACCTTAGCCATATTTGCTTTACAAAATATGGCGAGGATCGAGGAAGACGTTTTTGAATTTTTGGAAATAAGGCTCTAAATAGAGCTATTTCCGATTTGAAAAATATTTTTTCCCGGAGTATTTTGTGTTATACACAACTTATACAAAATTTAAAAACAAAATGGGTCTTTTAAGAAGTGAAAAATGCAACTTACATGGGAGCCGATGTATCTACCGTCCATCCATGATGATAGATAGATAGATAGATAGATAGATAGATAGATAGATAGATAGATAGATAGATAGATATGTAAATATATATATAAGTTCAAAAAACCAAAAACAAAAAAAACAACAAAGTGAGGACGTGATACGGATAGTGTTATTGGACGCTCAGGAAAGGAAAGAGAGGTTGTATATATATATATATGTATGTATGTATGTATATAGTAATAATAATAATGCGTTATGGTATTTGTGCGAAAACGTTTCCGATACAGGAACTTACAGGATATATATATATATATATATGTGCATATATATATTATGTGTGTGTGTGTGTGTGTGTGTGTGTGTGTGTGTGTGTGTGTGTGTGTGTGTGTACAGAGAGAGAGAGAGAGAGAGAGAGAGAGAGAGAGAGAGAGAAAGGCTACAAATGGTTGCATCTAAAAAGAACGGATTCTGTTAATTATCTAGTTTACCACATGGGAACTTCGGTATAGGTGTACAATTTGAACGGATGCAAAGAGACGGAAGAATTTCATCTGATTGGGTCTGTAGTTCAAATTCTCACAAGTACTGAGTTGATCTAATCGACTAGTCCTGTCCTTTGAAAACTTCTGGCTTTGACGCGCAACTATACTTCTGCCACGCCATCTTAAGTATATGTAGAGTACAAGCTTATCATAAATGGCATCTGATTCTCGAATTTAATTGTTTTACTGTTTATAGGAAATGCGCAATTGGGTATATAAAGATCATATTTTTATTGCACCTCTTCAAGAGATCACTCTAACTGAACTGAAAGACCGGCCTAAAAATATTTCTTCTAGAAATGATTTTATTAGATGTGCGATAATGTTTATTTTATAGAGTTACCACTATCATCCGTTCAATGTTGCAGTTAATGAAAGGTAAATTAGAAAAGAATTTGACACATGTACAGAATATATCAGTTCGATATTCACATCTTATTATAATTCTGCTTGTCATTGCGTTAAATAGCCCGTCGGTAACGCTTTCTCGGGACTGCAGAAAAAGAGAAAAAGAAAGAAAGGAGGGAGAGAGAGAAAAATGGAGGAGAATGGAGGTGAGAAGCGTCCATGACTTAAGAACAGAAAAAGAGGATGAGATGAAGAGTGAGACAGAAAAAGGGAGATAGAAAAAGAGCGACAGACGTTAGAGAGAGAGAGAGAGAGAGAGCGATGAGGGAGAGAAAGAGGGGAGAGGGTTGAGGGAGAGAGATAGGAGAAAGAGAGAGAGAGGAGGGGAAGAGAGGAGGGGAAGAGAGGAGGGGAAGAGAGGAGGGAAGAGAGGAGGGGAAGAGAGGAGGGGAAGAGAGGAGGGAGAGGTGGAGGGGAAAGATAGATGATGATGATGGTGTTGTTGTTGGTGGTGGTGTTGGCGGTGATTGGACAATGGAAAGTGTATTTTTGGAAGGTTTTTTATATCACCTATCACATGGCGCATACGCATCAGTGCAAGTCCGTGAAATATTCACGCTTATTTACGTGGCAGATATATGTCATTTAACTAAACGTTGTATCATATGTACGGGATATATTTTTTTATTTGTTTATGAAGGAAATAGAAAAATAAGAGTGAATATTTGTTTCATTAGTGCTGCGTATTAAGTTTATAGAATTGTGCATAACGTATATAGAGTGTATATATAAAGTGTATTAAGTAATCATTGTATTCCAAATTATCTCACTTTTCAATGAGTAGCAGATGAGCGACTATCTTTCCATACAGACACAGCACAGGCTACGCTTTCAGGTTTTTTTAGATAAAGGTTTCAGAAATAACCCAATAGGTTTTTCATTAATTCCGTGAAATATTCACGGGTCCCGCTAATATATATTAATCGATGTAGTTCATCTATATACTCATGAGTTGCAGTAAATTGGACAGAAGATGACGTTGATATATACAAAAAAGATAGGACTTGCAAGACTGGGAACGAATAAATTAGTCGATGTTCTTTCTGATAGTAGAGTTTATGTTCAAGCTATCGATGATGTTCATAAAGTTGTCTGTTTATTAAAGAACGCCGATATTTATAACGCAACAAATGCCGAAAGTCCAAATATTTATATAAGAGAGAAAGTAAAGAAGTAAGGGAAAAGTTATCTCAATAGTGATATCAATATTAGATGTTTAATATTTTATCAATTTTCGTTTGCATGACGGTTGTAAAGGCTAGTATGAAGCCTCAACATGAAAACGTTAACAACATCTAAAATATATATCAATAAATTATGGTTGTATGATGTTGAAGTATATTACAGATACTATTGACGATATATTTTGTTTATTATAGAAGTTGACCACCATTAATTTCGCTCTGTTCGCAATCCAAAAATCAATAAACAATGTTTTGTTAATATGTACCCTTCGACTACCAAATAGACGTGTAATCATTCAGCAGTAAAACATAAATCATTTAATCGTCGATCAATCGATAGAACATATCTACAACTTTAGCAACAGACTCAGCAGATCGATACAATTATAATTGGTTTTCTTCGTTTGAATTTGTTGTCGTTATTATTACTTGTTTGATACTATTTGTTTCGTTTATTATATTTGTAATGTAGGAATAGTAATAATAACCAGTAATAGTGAAACGAGCGATAATGTATATAATCATAAGCATCTTTTGTTAAACAAGAGAAGATATGCGAAGATCAATGGTTTGCAATTTGTCGTAACATGATATGTGTGAGTGCGTGTATATGTATATATATGTATATATATATATATATATATATATATATATGTTTTGTATATATGTATGTATATATATATATATATATATATATATATATATATATATATATATATATATATATATATATATATATATATATATATACACATATATACAAGACAATAAACAAAACTACTAGCATCTATGTATGAGTGTGAGTGTATACATGTATCTCTGTGTGTGTCCTGAATCTGTAAGAGCGTATTATTGTGTCCATGTCTTTCATTGGACGTATGCATAATCAACTGAATATATTATCAAGGACAAGGACAAGAACATGTGAACTCGTGTGCTGATCACGATTGTGATAGCAATGGTTAAATATTATTTAGACATAATATATCGAGCAAGTATCAAAGAAAATACTTCAAAGTGTGCACAATAACTTGCCAGCGTTAAAAATAAAATCTATTTCGCTAGATTATATGATATGCACTTTTGTCGCCTGGATAAGTTAAGACCTAACAGAGGAAACATCATGGAATCATCAGCAACAATGAATTTATATAAAACCGATGGCGGAATACAAACCACTATTTCCATAGTAAATATATAGCATTACATAAGCAGTAGTAACATATGATTGTGAAGAATGTTTAAATAGTTGTTCTATTTATTAGAATAGTTTACAATGTGTAATTTTTAGTCTCATGATTATGGAAATGTTTTAATGTTTAATATACTGGCACTTTTACGAGTATTCGTTCAGTTTTTACTAGAAACTACTGATTACACTTTGTCTTAGGAAAGGTATGCAATTGAAACAAATTAGTGTAATAAAATATAAGTATTATAAAATGTTCACTGTTTGGAAGGTTGAACTATGTAAAATAAGGGATGTTAGATTGGATAACGTAGGCGCTGTTCACAAATCCACATAGAAACAGGTGAAACAGTTACTGTTATTCCCCGAGAGAAGTTTGCGTGCCTAACTCGATATGGAACCAGCTGAAGAGTTTTTATCGTTAATTTTATTTCTTACATATATAATTTCTTAAATGAGAACGAATACTTTTGATTCATTTGCGATGGTAAAGTAAATGTTTAACCGTTATGGCTTTCTCCAGAGTACTTTCTAAAAGTGATTACTTTATTATTTTACGCTCTTTAGATTTTTGCGCGTAGATTTGAGAAATTTATTACCCCTCATTCAGTTAAGTACTGAATTAAAATCAATGTCTAATGGTTGAAATCTGTTGAATGTTCCGTAGATTTGGTATTGATATGTACATGGATACATAAACAAAGTGTAAATTGAATAACCTACACATTTATACATATACACAGAAGAGTATACACACTCACTGAGAGAGATTTTCTGTGCTCGAATATATATTGTTTTATATTATTTTATATTATATTATACTTTATATATCATATACATGTAAGGCAATGACAGTATCGCTTGCATTATTCGTACCGATTCTCAGTTGTCTGAGCTCAAATCACTCCATCAGCTTTGAATGTTATTCTTTTATGATCAGTACAAACAGAACCACCTCTTCAAATGCTGTCAAAGTTTGGATACAGAATATTTTATAAAATTGTTCCATTTTGTTGCTACTGATATTAGTTTCCCTTTATACTTTTCAAAAGGTGTTTGTAAGATAAATACCTTGATATTTGACAGTGAATTTCATAGTTGTGGAGGTGCTCTTACACTCTCTTTCGAAGTTACTATGCCATATATCTTTCTACTTTTGTAAATTATATTCAAAATGAAGTTAAGGCTATTTTCATTGTTTCTAGTGCTACTAATTCATTCCTTTTGATTCCAGTTGATTATATTCTAAGTATTTACAATACAAGCTACAATATTAATATTACGATATTTTAATGTTTGCATTGCACTTTGATCAGTTTTATATATATATATATATATATATATGATTATTTAACTTCTGCTCTCTACTAGACATCTGTCCGCACTTAGAGGCTTCCGTACCGTACAGATTTCGCATAGCCACAGTTTGACCGTCTCTAGCCGAAACATTTTTTCTTTACTACTGAAATGGAGGTTGTTAGTAGTCTCTCATCAAATTATGGCGCAGAGATTTTAACTCATTTACTATTTATTGATGCTGGAAGCATGAAACGCGAAATTCACCACTTTAGTATTTGAACGCATCCCACACGGAAAGGATATTACGAAGCAACCTATCCGATGCGGAAATGATTCTGTTACTTCGACATTCAATAATGCATCAATAATATATATTACAAACGTTTTATAATTAATTGCGTATTTGGCTTTCTCTTGAGTATTTGCTGCAAAGTAAATGTACATTTTCGTTCGTTGTATCTATCAGGATTTCTCTAATATGCAGGTCCTATATTTTCTAGTTAATCTTTCAAAGGAACGTGGCGAGCGGGTGGACCCTATAACAAGCCAGAAAACGTGTTTATCGACATTTTGCCCGTCTTTGCTTTCTGTGTTCTGCGGAGGTTAACTTTGTCTTTCATCCTTTCGGGTTCGTTAAAATGTGTACCAGTTGAGCACTGCGGTGGATGAAATTCACTACCCCTTTCGTACAACTGTTAACATTATACCAAACTTTGAAATCAAAGTTTCTTTGCTGCATAGTTTCTGGATTACATTTCGTATAGACTTCCCTTCTAAATACAGAAATAAATACACACTCCATAAAATCCTTATGCTTATTCTAACTTGTAAAGGTTTATATTTTTTCATTAATTGACATTTTCAAAGTGCCATGTACAAAGACAAACCTTGGAACTGTCTAAATTTCTGACAGGCCGTATCGTAGTCGTTCTGAAGGTAGATATAGCATAAAGTTGCAGTAAACCTTGGGATTCCTCTTTCTACATTTAATGAGTGATGGTGCAATTCACCAGAGATGGGAAGGAATCCACATCCCCTCGCCCAGATCAACCAGGGCCCTCTGACAGGACACTTCTCTTTGTTAAGATAAAGGCTGAATATTCTCTCAGAACATTTCACGCCAAGTTGAAGTTTTGAGTTAAATGTATTAATGTTAGGGAGATAAATGTATTGAGAAGATTACATCTCTTCTAACAGGATCGAGATTCGTTTTTTTTATAATTCAGAGTTTTTATATATCTTTAAATTGCTTTGCCATTTATCCACAATTTCTTTGCTGTACATGCATACAATTTCTGTAAGTAGTCACAGCCAAAGTATTCTAAAAGTACGCAGAGTGAAATACTCGTCTTTTGCTTTCCAGTCGTTGTTTATGGTGTTCTTGAGCAGTAATTGATATTTAGAACAATACAAGATTATGAAGCGTCATATTTCTCTTAAAGAGCTGATACTCTTTTGAAGTGATTGATTCCCGCCCTGCAATATAATTGCTTTTAAAGCTTTTTATTCAGCAGGCTAGTAAATTACAGGTTTCTTTTCCGTTCACGTTAAGGATTACGATGCTTTACCCAACGTGTGTTTTCGGGTGTTGTTTCTAACATTTTTGCTCAATATTTGAAAACGTTAAACATTTTTCTCGAATACCTGGTGTTTAGAAGATTATAACTTCCTGGAACTTATAATGACAATAATTCTCTTTTAGTTGCGTCTTCAATTCTAATATATTGGTACTGCATCTCAAATATATTGGTACTGCATCTCAAATATGTTTACCTTAAGCACCTATTATTTTGATCGTTGTCATGTATCACAATCGACGGTCTCTCAATACTCCACATGAAAACAAAAATTTCTAATTCATGTACTGTTGGTGATTTATATTGATTTATATTCCATTTGTGCTTTTGATCTTGGTAAAATGGTTTGGAGTTGGTATTGATCAGTTTGTGTTATTCAAAGAATCTTTGTCACTTTTCACAGTGACGAATTCTTTTGCGATTTACCGATGGGCGCTTGTATTCAGGTGGTCATTGATTTCGGGTTTTTGTTATAGCTCATATTTTTTATTATTGTTCTCTTCAGCTGAGTCTTTTAGTTCTTAACTCTAATAAATATTTTGAGATCTTTACTACTATTTTACTTTTTTCTCGGTATGTTGCCTTCGATGCCTTTGCTATGCAATACGTTTCGAAAAATTGCTTGTATGTCTTCAATTGTAATTATCGTGGTTCTAGTCAGTTTATATAGATTTTAGCAAAAGGTTTCATTAGGTTTCCAGTGATTATGTTTGGGAGTTTTGTTATTATTATGTAATGTTACGATCATATTTAGCGTTGAACTTCGATCATTTGTCTATTTCCTCCTTATATTATTGAATTATTTCCAGGTTTTGAATATTTTCACGAATATGTTTTATTGTGTTGTAGCTATTTATAAAATTT
>NC_142928.1:51190933-51225933 GCF_046866305.1 Octopus bimaculoides
TTCCATATACTTATTTTAAATATCTTAAATAATAGTTCTTAGATTTATATGAGATAAGTTCATATTATTTATTCATTGTATTTTTAGATCTCTGTAATTTCAAAATTTTATACGTACATATAAACACATAGATTAACACAAAAACATACAGCTAATCTGCCAAAAGAATAGCCATTTTATATATAAAATTCCATTTTACAATGAAATTCCAGCTATGTATCTTTCGTCGTACTGTAAATTTGTTTTTCCATTGTAATTGTGTATTTTTGTATCAGACAAGGAAATATATTCATGGATGTTTTGAGTTGGAAGAAATAAAGCTTTATAGAGAAAGTACAATAATGAGGGGAGAGACATTTAAAGGAGGGAGAACAAAGAAATTTGCCACCAACAACAGAAGACAAAAGAAAAAAAGTAAAGTAAAAGTATTCTAACTCATGTAATTCTTAGAGACATCCTGGGTCAGATTTCTTATGCGTTAATGTTTCTTCTCTTTCTTTTGTTTTCTTATCTGCCGTGTTTAATTATTTATATACACACAAACACATACACACATAGGCACATTTTTTTTTCTGGCGACGGGGCGCCATGCTCTAGCGGGTTATAATGTTCAGCTCACGATCGTAGAGTTTTGGGTTTGTTTCCCGGTCAAATAAACGCTTTGTGCCGTTAAACTATGAACAACATTTAATTGTGTATTGCTATGTCATTTGAAGTGTAAAACCGTAACATGTCTTATTCCTTTCGATTTTACAAAAGGTGTAGTGGACTGAAATCTTCTGGAGCCATAGCTTACTTTGCTCCATAGTATTTTCATGGCATGTATGCTATACAAGGCTATATACACCCTTATTCACACATCTAGCTGCAGTTTCGACGCCACAGAAGAAGCGGTTATTGCTATTTTAGCGCACATTATAACTACTATATTTATACGACTATAGTTAACTATAGTAGTTATATAACTACTATAGTTATACAAAGCTTGGGGAATAATTCAAGAGTTGCTGACAAGAAACCATCAAACCAACGACAAAACAAAACAAAAAATATCTAAAATTTAAACCATCCAGAAAATAATAAACTTTTTCGGCATCATCAGCGCAATATGCCACGGTTGTAGATGGGTTCGAGAACAGACATTATCAGGAAGGATAAATGACAAAATTTACCTCGGCAATCCCACATTGAACGATTCAGAGGATCCACTGCTAAAGTATTCTAAACTAGGCACACACCTTTAATTTTAGAGAAGATTTTTAGAAGTGGAAAAATATATTGTAGTGGTAAGAACGAGAAATCGATATCAGTATTGTGCATTGTATGTGTAAAGTGAGTTGTGTTTTTCTATTGGGTATCTGACCTGTAGAGTACATGTTGTAGCGATGATTCATTTTATTTGATATTTGCTGTGATTTGATAATTTCTCCTCTTCCCTTTGACCAATATTTTCGTCAGAACGGACTGCAATGTCTCGTAGTAAGCAGATATTTTTTTCCCAATTTGTGACTATTAAGTCTGGGTGATTAGCTTTGATTTCTTCGTCAGTTTCAACAGGCATATAACAAGTGACTGTGACATGGTCATTGTCATGCACCTTTTTTTGGCACATGTTTATAGCGTTTCCTGGTAGATTTTATGTTGCAGTGTTGGCATATTGTCCAGTGGATATATCTACTTACTCGGGCATGTCTACATATATTCAGATATGGCTACGATTGAACAGCCAGGCACAGCACTCAACTGTTTCATTGTGCCCGTTGTACATTCGACATTTAGAGTTTGGGCCTGTGTACCTAAATTTGCTTTTATAGTTGTTTGTGGTCAGACATTGGTCTTGTGCAGCGAGAATCAATGCTTCCGTTTCTGCTTTTAATCGAGAGCTTTTGAGCCATGGTTGGCTTTAGCTTGAGCTCATTTCTCTGTCAGACCGTGCAGGGTATAGGCCATAGACTGATTTTTCACTCCATATACTGTTTAGTATGATTTGTGGATTTCTTTGTAATGTTACTTTTGTCTTTATGAACATTTCTATTGTGTTGTCATCTAAGAACAGGCTTTCAGTGTAGTTCATTACTTATTTGAAATTGTTCGCCTCCATGTCCATGCAGAAAAGCTTTTTCTGTTTCTTTTTTCTTGTGTTGCTTTATAACATACAGTCGCTAAATTTTTATTTCTTTGTATTTTTCTAGTCCAGCTATTGTTATTTATTGTAGTTTTCTATCGGTGTCAGTCTGCCAGCCACTTCTGAGTTGGGTAGATAAATTTTGTCTATGTCTGCGTTGGGATGGTGATTTCGGCATGTTGTGATTAGTTTCCTGATTTTTCTATCTTTCTCAATTCACTAAACGTGAAGTTTATAATGTAGAAGCTGTTATTTGTGATTGGCATGGCTAGCGCACTTATACTCATTGTCATATTTTTAGCAGAGTTTGGTTTATAATATTAGTCTAACTCTTCTGTTAGTCTAATATTTTCTCTTTCATTTCTGCGTGTTCTATTTTAGATATTTCATCTATTCCTACATATTGTGGAGGTGCAATGGCACAGTGGTTAGGGCAGCGGACTCGCGTTCATAGGATCGCGATTTCGATTCCCAGACCAGGCGTTGAGCGAAAACACCTAAAGCTCCACAAGAATCCGGCAGAGTGTGGTGTTGAACCATGCTGTACTCCTTCACCACAAACCTCCTCTCACACTTTCTTCCTGTTTCTGTTCTACCTGTATGTCAAAGGAGCCAGCCTTGTCACACCCTGTATCACGCTGAATCTCCCCGACAACTACGTTAAGGGTACACGTGTCTGTGGAATGTTCAGCCACTTGCGCGATATTTTCACGAGAAGGCTGTTCCGTTGATCAGATCAACTGGAACCCTAGTCGTCGTAACCGACGGAGTACCAAGTACATATATGTAATTGTAGTGTAATTCTCTAATTTCTGCTTCCAATGCTAATTAATCTGCATCTTAGCAATGTCATTTTGGTATATTCCTCCAATTGTATATTCTGAAATTACCAACAATTATTAGGACTTTCTTTTCAGTGATATTTTTATTGAACATTCTAAGTCATTCATATACAGAAGGCGATCTATAATTTGTCCATAGTATTTGTATCCTATACTGGTTTCACTTAAGCTTGTTAGTGGGACCAGCGCAAGGGAAAAAAGCAGTGAGAGACAATGTAACTCCTTGGAAAATTTCTCTTTCTATAGGGCAGGTGTGTGATTCATTTTTCAGTGTTGTACTTGTTGGAAAATTATACTTCTTATGGTTGTAGGTAGGTGTATTATATTTTTTTAAGTCCTAGACTATAAAATACTAAACTAAGATCTGGTCGTTGATATGGGCAACAGGTTTATTTTCCTTTGCTGGTATCTTTAATAAACGCGATGGAAGAGTCGGTGATTGTGTCACCTTACCAATTCGAGATGAAATATTAAACAGTTTATACCACATTGCCCCTAATGAGAGTGGATCTTCAAGAAAAGCACCTCGTGCGACAAATGTCGTACTTTAGAGCAACACAGATACGGTCGTTACACCTGCACTTGCTAAAATACACTTGCTACAAACATGCTAAAATAAGAAACAAAATTATGCCTTAAGTATAGCTACAGAAAGAGTGACAGAATGAAGACTTTTAGATCAACATATATCACATCATGAGAAAACAATATCTATCTTATATGGAACTAGATTAAAATGTCAGCAAACTGAAAGATGGTCATTATGCTTACATGTAAGTGGAAGTTTAACAAGGAATATAGAAAAATAAATGAATCAGCAGGAGAAATGTAGTAACAGTAACAATGATAATCAGGTTTACTTCATGAAGGGAATTGATATAAGAGAGGAGAAAAGGAACTCACTTCAACTTTAACAGGAATCGAAACTGAGAAACTATCAAATGCAATAAGTAAAGAGAGAGTAGGATCTATTAGCAAAAGTGAAGGATAAGTATATTACACGTGCAACTAATCTCATGCAGCGTGCATTCTCGGTTTCTGTGGTTCCTGTAAAATATACTGAGGCCGTATGTCGAACAGAAAAAGTTGCAGAGACCCGTAGTTGAAAAAGAAACTCGAAGACTGTGATGAATAGCGTCAAATAGTTCTTTCAAATAGAAATGCTCTACGTAAGAAGGTAGAAGTGACAAAAATGCAGGAAAAACATGATAACGACTCACAAAGATATAACGTCAGACATAGAATATCAGAGACACTGAACTAAAGATGAAAAAGAAATTAATGTGAATATTAGTAAAACATCTGCATACGCACAAATAATAAATCAATATTAAGATGAAATAATAAATCAATATTAAGAAGAAATTTCAACAAGCGCTTAAGAATGAGGATGTATATCCGGAGAATGATATACTACATGCATAAGTTTCAAATAATTATAATTATAGCTCATATGTGGGACCAGAAAATTCAACACAAGACAATAAAGATTCGTTAAAGCAATTTAAAAAGTAAATAGGGCAACACAAGAGAAGATAAGTATTAGAAAAGCGCCATTTAAGAAATATTTAGAAATATAGAGAGAGATGTTTCAGAAGGATTTGCTCTTTCACTACTTATAGTGTTTGCATTGATTCCTTTGACAAGCTTGCTGAGAAAATCTAAGACTGCATATGAGCTTTCTAAGAACGGATAGATGACAGTAAAAAACCTGAAACGCATTAAACTTTTGTTCAGATAGTAACATTATTTAGCAAGAATATCGCTGTGTAGTGTGGGGTCAATAGGCGTGAGATACTATTAAGATAGTTAGAAGCATAACATCTTATGGAAGAAAAATATATATTAGGAGCCAACTAAGAGAGATTGAATGATGTAGGATCTTAGATTTGTTGCACAGAATAATCTTACGATGTAAAATGAGAAAGTCCCCAAAGAATATGAGGAGGTTAAGAAGATGCGTGAAACAAAACTAACAAAAGACAACTGATATATTGACCAGCCAGTGCTGAGTTACTGTGATCCTTTTTAAGGTGGTCAGTCACAGAAATGCAGGAATTAGAGAGAAATAGGAAGGAAATGCAGGAATTAGAGAGAAATAGGAAGGAAATGCAGGAATTAGAGAGAAATAGGAAGTAATTCATAATTCAGAAAATTCACTGTGTTCAGAGTAACATCAACAGGCTCTGTTTACCAAGGAACTCATAAGCCAGTGTTTCCTTACGTGGAAAATACACCATGAATGCTGCAAGTTTGAATTCGAGCAGCTATGTCATGCATAACAATGCGGTTTAAAATATCGGAAAATTCATTGACAGTGAGATATTTCAAGAGTGGAAAGGAAACCGAATGGGGAAATAACTGAGGAGGCATTGGTCATTATGGCCAATTCAAGCAATAAACTTGAATAAAGAATGATGGTTTGACTGAGAGATGAAAACATGAAATTTAACATGGAATCACTGTTTATAGCGACTCGAGAATTTGTCATTAAAATTCATTTTATGAACATAAATATTGATTAAAGTTAAGAGGGCAAATGCAGAATGTGGGGGGGGGGGAAGAACTAAAATTTAGCTATAATCAAATTGAGTTCAATAATCTACTACTAAAAAAGTATAAATATTTAATTGTATTGATACAAATATGATCTGCGTTATTAGTCAATTCGATGTATTTGTGAAGTAAAAATGTGTTACAAAAATGAGACAGGTTCACGTGTTAAATGATAATCACAAGGTAGAAACAAAGAGACTATATGTCATCTTGAAAGCAGAAAGAACAAACTCAATATGATCATTAACTTTTCACTCTCATATACAAGAGGGAATGTTAACCTAACGAGAAAATTGTAAAACATGAAAACGTAACCGAAGAGCTGAAAAGCATATAATGCTGAAAGCATAATCTTCACATATACTCCAGTTATTCTCTTTGGGTTTTATGAATCAATTCTCTGTATGGAAGCCAGTACTTGTGTGCGTATTTGTGATTGGATTTAATCTATTTAAATATAGATATATACATAGATTAATAAATAAGTAGATAAATATATATATATATATAGAGAGAGAGAGAGAGAGATAGATAGTTAGATAGATAGATATGCACACATGCAGTTATAACAGTATAATCGTTCAAAATAAAGATATTGTACTAGTATTTATGAATGGTGAATGAGAAAAATTCCAAAACACTTTGAGTTTAATTTATTCCATGTTTATTGCAAAGTTTTATCAACTCTCTGTGGACTTTATATAGCAATGAGATTTAAGTATGGAATCATTATATGCACAACTCCCATATGGGCCTACAGGTGTATTCGAACTTATGAATTATATGTGAATACATCAATATATTAAAAAACATCGTAGACTTACACGTTTTCCATTCTGCCTTTTTTCATTTCTTCTTCTACATTCGCTAATATTAATCATTCATTATTTATTAATCATTCACTCCTAAAATCCATTAAAGATAACCTTTGCCCAATTTTTCGTCTGTAGGAATGATATTTGCTTTGGCACATACATTGTTGATTTGACTTTTTGCTATTTGGAAGGATACAGGAATTTTATGGTTATAGCTTGGTAAATTATGCCATCACTAAAATATATATTTTAAATACCAAATGAACTCTCCATGGGGACACTATAGCTGTATTAAAAATCGAATCTTACTGATGACTTTTTGATAACATCACTATAAAATTTCGAAATAATATTTATCTATTACAATCGGAATTCTACTCTCTAAATGTTATGAAGCATTTACACACACACAAAATATAGCCTATAATTCAAATCTATTCTGCTCTTTTCGCCTTATCAAATCATTACGTGTCTCCGTGTGTTTGTGTGTGTCTTTTCCTATCGTAGCAAAACTAAACACCGTATATGTTTATAAAACTGATAACAGTTGTACATTCAAATGACTACATCAATTCCCAACTCATTTCATGGCATATTTTATTACTATAAAACAAAAGTCAGTATATTTTATACCGTAGCTAGTGATCAAATTGTTTGAATTAATATTAAAATTAATATTACAGTTTCGACACAAGTATACGTGCCGAATACATAAAAAAAGAAATTATTGAATTTGCACTTATTTTACGATTCGTAAACTCGTCTCCACATGCCGCCTTTCCGCTTCTCTCCACACATCTTTCTTTACCTAATGTGTTTTATATCCTATTGTTCGTAGCTCCCACCAATAGAAGCCTCCCCATTTTGAAGATTTTACCACATTCTTGAAGCTGTCTAATATATGAATCTTTTCCTTCTATTATGATCTCCAAAAATATATCTACAGATATTTTTGAAACTACTTTCCACCTGTGAACAGTTTTATACGATTTAAGCAATTGAAATCTATGTTTTATAGATAATTGAATTTTACTTAGAAGTACGGATCACTTCATCATATGATAAATTATATATATATGTGTGCAGGCAAGTATCTTGGCGTTTACATGTCTGCTTTCATGATATATCTGTACGTTTATTATACGAGCAACATCACAATGTTCTCAATGGAGGTGAAAAGAAAAATTACTGATTGTAGTGTTTTGAAATTTTTTGATAATAGCGAAGAGTAAAAAAAAAAAAAGAAACAAGAAAGAATTATATCAGCACTACTATACATACGTATATATGTGGTTATATATGCGCGTGTGTATATGGACATGTGTTTACGAGTGTGTGTGTGTGTGTGTGCGTGTGTATATAAGGCAATGTCTTTGAGTGTTTGTGTGCGTATTTATATGTATGTATGTATATATATACACGGGTGCACGCACAAACACTCACATGCATGGGCGCACACGCACACACACACACACACACACACACACACACATATATATATATATATATATATATATTATATATATGTGTGTGTGTGTGTGTGTGTGTGTGTGCGTGTGTGTACTGAGAGAGAGGGGGAAGAAAGAGAGAAATAGTGCTGAGTGAGGTTGATAGGGATTGATAGATAGATAGATGGGTTTCAATAATAACTAGCGAACGTGTTTATGCTCGTTAGTATATTTTATTTTTTGTGTATACATTATATATACCCTTTAACCTGGGAATGTTTCAATAAATAAACATGTATAGAATTGGTTCAGAAAGAATAATTAGATGTCAATCCGGATGGTTTTTTTTTAAAACATCAATCACGATATATAGCAAATTCCAAAATATGTGAATAAAAGTTGTTATCAATATTGCAATATATGACCTAGCTATCGACATACTCCAGTCAGTCCTATATTTAATTACATTACATTATCTATACACTTTTTAATTGTTGTGCGGCTGCTTTATTAATCTTTTCATTATTCAAAGCAAACATATTTGTATGCTACAGAAAATTCTATTCGATAATCAAATATTTGATAAAAAAAGAATATTACGAAGTTAATGTCAAATCTTTTGTCATGAAAATATCTTTAATTTATAATCAATAACGTTTCAGAATCTAGCAAACGATGAGAAGTAATTGAAAAAATGAATTAAGATAATTAGTTAGAAATATAATTAGAAGAATAACAACTAAAACAGAACAATGAGTTTAGGTCGAATTGACACTTTAGAACATGTTATTGTATACATCTGCAGGTTTACTTTCTTTCGCATTTTATATGTATTCCTTGTTGAAGATTAATTTGTTTGGGGAATATGCAGTCTCTCCCGTTCACGTATTGCGTTAAAATTTCATTGAATGACGAGGTACATTAAAACCGATATTGTCTATTAAGTATGGAAATATATGCATAGACACCACTTATGAATAAGTATTGCACACCCATGCTCACATACAGACACACATGCACAATCATACATATGCTCACAGCCACACACAGAAACACACATATATACACATATATATATATATATATATTCATACACATACACACACACACACACACACACATACATACACATATATATATATATGTTTATATAAAAATAACCACCAAGGATATACAGAGGTAACGCAGTACGGTCGTTTCATGCAACTCCATTTAATTGAACATATCCTCTGCATTTTTAAATTGATGTAATGATTACATTGTTCAATTAAATGGAGTTGCATGAAACGACCGTACTGCGTTACCTCTGGATATCCTTGTTGCTTATTTTGATTTTAATCACCTTACTTTGAAATTGTATGGATAATACCGGACTAAATTCTGGTGCCTAAACTTAAGTACCATATCCACCTGAATCTAAATTTTTGCTGAACACACCTACCATACCCTAATTATATATGTTTATATATATATATATATATATATATATATATATATAATAATAATAATAATATTAGGGACAAAATCCAAAATTACAGGTAAAAAACTCAATTAAAATCAATTTATAAAAAATTAAAATTAAATTGAGCCTTATAGATAAAGTATATATAAAATATAGAGTTTTAGGGGAAATAACCAATTTTCAAGAACTCATCGATGAAAATCCACTATCACATATAGAAAAATTAATAATTAAAAGCACAATAAATGAGTATAATATAAAGTAAAGTAAATATCATAAGATAAATTTAATAAAAAGATTACACGTGTTTCATAACCAATTTTCAAATAGAAAAGAAATTTAAATCGATTAAAATCAATTAAAATCAATTGAAATTATCGAAAATAAGTTCTATTCAAAAATATAGCTACTCGTCAGATCGTAAGTAGAACAATAATTAGATATATATCTCAACCAACAATAAGTACCAAATGAATTAATATGAAATACTTATTATATAAAGATAGAAAAATTATTTTAAAAATATCATAATATCAAAATAATAACCATTCAACAATCATCCCTTCATCCATTATAATAACATGTATATTATATACAAAAAACATCTTACATAAATTATCATTGTTTTAAATTATCATTGTTTTAAATACAAGTTGTGCTTTTAATTATTAATTTTTCTATATGTGATAGTGGATTTTCATCGATGAGTTCTTGAAAATTGGTTATTTTCCCTAAAACTATATATATTATATATATATATATATATACATACACACATACATACATATATTCTTACACTTACACACACACACACACACACACACACACACACACACACACACACACACACATATATATATATATATATATATATATATATATATATATATATATGGGAGAATATACAAAAAATAACAAAAAATAACAACAGACGAGGACAGGTGGTGTAAATAACAAAAGTATATATTAGTAAGAAAATAAGATATTAAGATTTGTCCTAACTTGAAACAAATGGTAGCCTTAATACACATATAAAGAATTTATATATATATATATATATATATATATATATATATATATATATATATATATATATATATATATATATATATATATATATATATATATATATATAAATTCTTTATATGTGTATTAAGGCTACCATTTGTTTCAAGTTATAGATAACTTGAAACAAATGGTAGCCTTAATACACATATAAAGAATTTATATATATATATATATATATATATATATATATATATAAATTCTTTATATGTGTATATATATATATATATATATATATATATAAATTCTTTATATGTGTATTAAGGCTACCATTTGTTTCAAGTTAGGACAAATCTTAATATCTTATTTTCTTAACATAAAGCGAATAGTAGCATTGATAGAAAAATAAAGACACTTGATCCAACGCTGCTGTGCTGAGTACTCATTCTCAATGTTCGATGTTCCCATATATATATATATATATATATATATATATATATATATATATATATATATATATATAATATGCAGTAACGTTTACCATTCTATTATATCATTTTCTATGCTGGGCTGCATTTATTGAACAAGCTCGTATTCCGTAGATGCAGCTGCAAACAATCAGTAAATGTGGAAATGTTCGATGCAAAAAGAAGGGAAGCAGATGTTTTTTACGTTATCAGGAACGTTTTTGTTCTTTTTGCAATATCCGCACTTAAGAAGAGGCTAACATTTTGGGATTTGTCATAATATATAAGAGAATATCATTAAGTGCGCAGAACTCAGATAAAAACTACCCAAGGACCCTACTTAATTGCAATCACAAACGAAATGCAAAAGGAGCAAGTCATTAATGCAAAGTGTGAAAAAGGCTGTTAATATTCACTAAATTTTCTTTAAAATATTATTCCACATACCATACCTAATTTCTCCTTACCTTCTACCGCGGTAATTTCCCTTTTAAATTTTCCCCATATACAAAGTACACACATCTACATATATATGCACCCATATATGCTTACATATGTGTGAGAGAGAGAGAGAGTGTATGTGCATGTATATATATATATATATATATATATATATATATATATATATATATATATATATATATATACTGGTGCAAAACACTGGTGCGAGTTATACGCCTCGTTTTCTCCCCCACTTTTTTTTATTTCTACTCATTACGAAGCAAACGCATCAGTTGAAGCATATTTTATGACGAATTCTCAAGGTGAAATATAATTATCACTGCATACTCACTGATATACTTTATGATCAATTCTCTCAAAAGATACAGCCATCTCTACATTCAGATATGTAATATATGTGTGAACTGGGGGGGGGGGGAGTAATGCGAAATAAGTGTTTCTAAAAATATTCCTTTTGCAGATTATTTAGTTTTAAAATAGCAAATTTATGACATTTTTTCTATCGAATTCGATCATTTTATTCTTCATTGGCAAATGAACATAAATAAAATACTCACACACTCAAAAACATGCAAAAATTCTGAGAAAATAATACGCTTAACTGAAGAACTGTGATGACATTGACTACATTCACTTTGTTGATATATTAACGCTCAATATTGCTAAAGAATGAACATTACTATTTGCATGAAATAAGTTGTGAAAAGTAACCTTAATGAAATGGCTATTTGCTGAAAATATTTTCAGCTACTAAGTAAATATGTGTACAGAGAATTACTATTATTAAATAACGGAATATGGTATAGGTTTTGGTGAGTTCTGCAACCATAAATATTGATTTCTATTGATGAATTACCTGGAATATTTGCGGCACAATCTACAGAATAGAACTAGGTTAGTGCTGGTCCTTAAATATAAATAAATTGCTATGTTATAACATATTGTTAAATCTGCTGGGTTTGGAAAAGTTAGAAAATGTTGCTCCAAAACAACTTTAGATAATTACATAAATGTATATGCACATGTGGGTATATGTGTGTGGGGAGGATGGAAGGATGAATTTTTGTGTGCATGCATGTGCAAGGGGAGAGTGAGAGAGTATAATTAAATAAAGACAAGTAAAACGCAAACATCCGCTACAAGAGAACTGTCCTATTTTATCATCTGTTGAACGAAGTCGAAGGGAATTTCGGCACATAATCAATACAGTTGCTATCTAGCATCCGACTACAGTGATAGTGCATGCACACTAGTGTATCAAAATAAACGAATATATATATATATATATATATATATATATATAGATATATATATATATATATATATATATATATATATATATACGAGGTAATTTTCTATTCACCCAACAAATTACCTCGTGTGGCTATGATAAAAAAATATAGGACGAAGAGAGGAAAACTTTTAAGCAGTGAAGTCTTTCACCAGGATACAGTAAAATGTCTCGCTAAGGGGGAATAAGAATAGGTAGCTGGATGCTAATCACTGAAAAGAGAGACAGGTAAGGCAAAGTAAAGGTTAGCGGATACAAGATAAGAAGCGATGAATATATTTAATCATGAAATTAGTGTGGAAATTTTTTGAAATTCAGCAGGGAGGGAGTAAGAGATATAACAGAATAGAATGGGAGAGGGAACAAGAGGAGAAAGATATAGAAACTCGAAAGAGAGATACGAAAGGTATCAAACCGTTGGTCTCTGAAGGAGAAATATATTTACAGTTTAGGGAATTTTTAGAGTGGTGTTACGGTCAAAAAAGCATGGAAATTTAAGCACAGAATTTACATACGACAACCCCCACCACACAACTGCACGCATACAAACACATATATCTGTGCATAATTGTACACATATACACACATATACAAGCAATGCATATATAAACATATATCTCCGTGTATATGTGCGTATACAAAAGTTTTAGAGTGGCTCAATCAAAATACACCAAAACTACATGTATGTGTGCGTGGGGATGTACTTCACTTACAATACTATTCCATCACTCACTCACTGAGCAATAGTCACCTACGATTTTCTAACAATGTATTCTGACCATGGTGAAATCAACTTAGTGCCTTTCAAATGTTAAATGTTGAGAGTTGAGCTAAGGTTTACATTACTACTAAGATATTATCAATATAGGCTGCCAAACAAATAAGCGCACTCGACCTATAGTATTTACGTATTGATTGCAAAACACAGGAACACATAGACTAACGAGAATTAGGCAACAGGCCCTGTGAGCCCTCCAGGCCACTGGTCACTGTGCCTCTACCTGAAGATGGCACTGTTAAAGCCTTTTATTTCTCAAGTAACATTAATCAGGATGCTCTTATTTCATGATGATCAGAAACTTTGATTTAGGTACATATTTTTAGTGTAGTCTTTGATGAGTCATGTTTATTTATTTACATTCAAGCAGTACACCCACACACCATCATCCACATACCTACACATTACAGATGTACACACTTACGCACACATCCATACGTCAAAGTCACTAGCCCTTATCTACACACACGCACACTCTCACACACGCGCACACATCTGCACCTTCGTTTTGATAAAGACTTTTCCACTTTTCCAAACGTCAAACACCTCCTTGTTGTTCATACAACTGTCTTCTTATTTTGATTTTTGGTAAACTTCAACTATATATACATATATATATATATATATATATATATATATATATATATATATATATATATATATATATATATATATATATATATATATATATATGGACCTAACTCTGTTATATGCGTCAACCTAATTGAAGGATCGGAGTTCTCCTTCAAACAAGGTCAATGTTTTACAGTGATAAACAACTTCCCATATGCTTCGGAAAACTTTATATATGCGTTAACTTGCTTAGGGCGTCGAAAACAATACATTGGTGAAACTAAAAACAGTCTATACCAGAGAATGAGCGTATATAGATTCCAGATTAAAGTAAGAGGATACAGAAAAATAGTATTAAGTGAACAAATCGACATTTGCGTCACTAACGAACAACCCAACTTAATTATTTTTTCCCTCTATTAATTCGGGATCAATGCAACCTGTAATCAGCGCATTAGCGAAAGATCATATTTTATCACAATATATAAATCTCTTTTAAATGCTTCCACTGGAGATGACGCTACTGAAAGGAACTTAATGATATTCATGCATATGTTAAAAACGATAGATATATCAACAACAGTAGCTTCCCACGAAGTTATTTAGAACAAATTCAAACCACTACTGCTACAACCACAACAGGTCACTTTTAGATCACTTGACCATCAAAGAAGATTTCACGAAGTGTACTACGGCGTCATACCACTCCCCTCTTTTTCTTTTCTTTCTTCTTCTTCCTCTTCTTTTCCTACTCATTTTCTTTTTCTCCTCCTCCTCTTCCGTCATCTCCCTCCTCGGCTGCTATTTCTTAAACCATCTAGCTTCAGTATCAACTTTTTTCTGTACCCATAAAGACTATTTCGTCAAATCTTCTACTACCTACGGAGCCTTCACAAAGGCCTGCCTATTTGAAGACTATGGAAATATTTACAAAACATTTCATCTAATTTATTTTCCAATTTAATTGCTTTTCTTGCTTTTCTTGCTTTTCTTGCTTTTCTCTTAGTTGAAAAAGTCGAAATGACTGAAACTGGTACTAACCTTTACAAAATGTACTTCATGATATTATTATTTTAGCATTTTCTACCTTGTCTAATTTTACTTACACACACACACACACACACACACACACACACACACACACACACACACACACACACACACACACACACACACACACACACACACACAAACAAACAAACATAGCCATAGATATGTTTGCAAATGTGTTCTGTCTGTGTGTGGGTAAGTGGTTAGCTTTGCTGAAATAAAATTATTTATTGCATTCATATTAAGAAAAAATAAAATTTATATTTATTCATAAAAAAGTAGTTAATAATCTATGCTTCTGGCATGCCTTTTAGTCTCATTTATGCTTGGAATTGTTTTCAATATTGCCGTCATTGATTTACATTAATGTTTTTGCTTTACGTGTTTTTTTTTGTTTTTTTTTGTGGTGTTGCGTTTGAAATTGCTTCAGGTAAATTTTGCTAACTTACATATTTTTCTTAATTCGGATTTAAGTTAATGAGCAGTTATCAAATCGTAAATTGGTTTTACGTGTACACAATATCAAAAATATGAGTAATGTTTATCAATCATTTTTGATAATTTGGCAAACCATAACATTGATTTAGCAGACACTCAGCAATTCTTACGCAACCCCATACAATTTATTTAATAGTAAATATCGAGACTTTGCATTAAACAAGAGTTGCTTGATATTCATTCGTAAAAAGCATGAATTATATATTTCATGTAATTTTAAGTTAGATATATTGTAACATTCATATATTTCATATAACGCGAAATTATTCATATTGCGTCTGGATATGCATCTACATTGGATAGTGGATGTAATCGATAAAGTTGTAATTTTGCATGAGTAATATCTGTTTTTTGCAAATTAGAATGATATGTCAAAGATCTAAACGATGTAAAATCGGTGTCCCATTTTCAATGGGGCAGTTTCCTATGGCACGGGCAATCAGTTAAACTTGAAATCGAATTTTAGCTACAATAAATATGAAATTCCTGAGAAAAGTTTCATTAGCTTGTGGTGGGATGTGCACATACACACACATATGCGCACATATATAAAGATTTAAATATGTGAGTGTCTGATCAATAAGTATCCGGACTGTTACGATAGTAACGAAGCTAAAGCACGGAGACTGAAGCCGCGTGAAACAGATTGACCGTTAAGTCTTGTGCCCGCGTACTAAGTTCTAACGTGCCAGCTTACTTCTGCTGTTAACAGCAGTGTGTAGCATGTGACCATCTCATTAACCATGACAGAGAATCCGCATCACATTCTGCCAAAAGCTTTGCGATACTTGCTCAGAGGTCTACACGATGTTTTCAAAAGGTTGTCATCATTCTCGACACAATGAAGGAGATCTCGTGCAACTGACACCCGGGTGTTTTTTTGGTCAATTGAAAGCAGTTTTGGCACAAACCTGGCAGAGACGTGTCTCATACCTAAATCTTCATTGATGATGAATTGAACTGAACCGTAACTAATCTGCACATCCTCTGATAACTCCTCGATGGTGATTCGACGATTTGCCTTCGCAGTTGCTCGCACATTTGCGATGTTTTTCTCTGTTCTGCTGGTTGTGGGTCTCCCAGAACGTTCATCAATATAGATATTTTTTCAGCCATCTTGGAAACGTCTGAACCACTCCTACACTTGTGTGCGGTTCATACACTCTTCTCCATGAATTTCTGCAACTTTGCGTGGGCCTCTGAGCAGGTATCGCCATCATAACTTTCTGTGTCATGGCCAACGCGACGATCATGCGCTATATATATACATACACACACACACACACACACACACACACACACACACACACACACATATATATATATATATATATATATATATATATATATATATATATATATATATATATATATATATATATATATAAATATATATATAGATAGATAGATAACATTCTGTATGCATAAATAACTATATACATATATACATTGTTAACATCCTTGTTATGCAATGTGTATCGAGAAACACCCATGAATATTAAGCCACTCAGATGAAAAAAATGGCAACGGAGTGGCGATACTTACTTTGCACGCAGATGCATTTTTTCGCAAATTATAGTGTGGCTCACAACGCGTTGCACACCTATGTTTTCAATTGAACTGAAGTAAGTGTTGTACGTGTTTTACTAAACTTGCTTATCGGTAAATTTGAATTTTTTTTTTTACTTTTTTTACGTATCACCATTATCGATAGGTATTTATGAACTGGTAAACATTGGGAAATTACTCGTAAATAAACGAAACTCTCGAATCCATCACATACACATACGCGCGCCCGCGCACACACAACGATCTATACACAGGCAGACGAGGGTCGATTCACTTGAAAAAGTAAGTGAACAAAATGAAATATTTATAGAAAATATTGCATAGACTTTGAATGTCTTTCAATGATGACAGGTAAATCCCATGAACTATCGTTCGTTGTAGGATATATATAATATGACCACTTGCCTATCGGGAAATTTGTAATTTCGAATTTTTAAAACACTTTATTTTTTGTTAAGTACCACCTTTATAGGTATATATATATTCCAGTGAAATTAAGAAATCAATTCCTTAAGGAATGAAACCCTCGAATCCATCACTGTAAAGTCGCAGATCTATGTATGTAATCATGTATTTTTGAAGATAATGAAACCAAATTCACATCATTTCGAGTCACTCAAACAATGAGCATTTGTGCCAAATTTATTAAAAATCCGTTCAGCTATTTTCCAGTAATTTTGCAAAAACAGAAACAAACAGACTAAGATGAGTGATTACAATACTCTGCTTCGCTTATGCATGCAGGGTAACTATACATTTCATCAGTTGAACGGTTTATTTACCAATAACAATTGACATGAAATAAATGCATTCGAATTTAGAGATGGTACATACAAGTAACGGTCAATAGACATTCGGTGCATATGAACGAGCAAAGAATCTAAGAATCGTTATCTAAGAATCAGAATGATTCAGGCTTAATGAGAAACAATATTTGATGGGAAACAATATTTAATATAGCAAAAGTAATTCTTAGTGAACATAACAACTTATGGCAAACGAGATAAAGAAGTTTTGCTAAAAATAATACTGTGCTCATTGCCTGTTTTCATACTCAAGAATTAGTTCTTGTAAATGAGATAAGGAAATTTTCCTAGTGGGAATAGCAGTGCAATGGGAATGGATATTTCTTTTCTTTTTTAGTACCAAAGACAAATTTAATATTTGGAAAATAAGGAAAATACTGTGAATTAGGAGATCATAATATGCACGAGAAAATGGATGCATAGGCATCAAGCATCGTCAAAGACTAGACACGCTAGTTCGGTTGCATTTTCTTGTAGGGTTTCTATTAATAATTAATCATTAAAACATCTGAGACACTATGTTGTTGGAAGTTCTGTCAGTAACCAATCTCTAGATGCATAAAACTGTTCTTTTTTATGTTATATCCAGAAAGCAAATACACCAATATTGGCAAACAATATAAACACGTGTGTGTGTGTGTGTGTGTGTTAGAGAGAGAGAGAGAGAGAGAGAGAGAGAGAGAGAGAGAGATTGAGTGCGAGTGTGTGTGTGTGTGTGCGAGCGTGTGTGTATGTATGCGAGCGTGTGTATGTGTGTGTGTATGTATGCGAGCGTGTGTATGTGTGTGTGTGTCTTTAAAAAAACAATGACACAACCTCGTTTAGAAAGAAAGCTTTTGTATTCTGAAGCGGTTCCAGTGTTTACAATTGATTAATCTTACATGTTGTGAGGTACTGTGAAAGCAGGAAGTTGCTTTTAGTCACTATCTATACGTATTACTCCATAAGACATACGCTTGAAAGACTCTAAATAGTGAAAGCACTTAACACGTTACCGCAACTTCCTTATAAAAGGCGTGTGATTCTGATTTGTAAACATCTTTCCAACAATTAATAATTTTAAATTAAAAATAACCTTTTCACATATTTTAACTGTACAAAATCTTTTGTAAAAGCTTTATTGAATAAGTAATGTTTATTGCCACTTATACATGGCTGATCCGTATGAACAGGTGTTACTGCTATTTTAACCCCAGGATGATATCTGCAACTGCTTTTTCGATGCAATCTGCACCTCTTATACATTGCAGGCAGGGGAGTGAACCCCGACAATCTTCCAGCCACGATATCGCCAAACAGTACGGTTTCAATCTCTTTGTCGTCATCCTCGGTACTGGATAGTCCTCTGTTAGAGACAGTTGTAGTTAAATCTAGCTCGCAATATATAGAAAACAAATGACCCACAGTCACTCATCTTGCAACAAGCAAATTAGCTTGCAAGAAAATTATAGAAATAAGATATGAAAGTAGTAATTATACAGAGAAGTAAAGTTTATCGCCACTTAAATATGCAGCTGCTCCGTAAGAACAAACGTTACTGCTATTTTAACCACAGGAGGACGCTTCCTCTAGCTGGTTATTCGACGCAAGATCAGTAAATGCGTCTCACTTGTTTTCTATATCTATCTCCACCGGGCGAGTACCCAACACCAAGTATGACCACAAAGAGGTCGAAACCTTACTGTCTGGTGGTCTCGTGGCTGGAAGATGGCAGTGTTTACACTCCTACTTGCAATATATAAGGAGTGCAGATATTTTGGAAATGTTACAGAAATGCACGAGTACTCAAGGCCACCACAAACAACAAAATGCCCTGTGTCACCACCACTGACCGCTATCGATACCTTATATGTTACAGCATTATTACTGCTGATTGTGAGGGGCCTTGTAAAGTCCAACCAACGCAAAACCCCATTTCTATGAGATTTAGTTAATGTAATCAAGCAATATTCATGGTACTTAGAGAAACACGCCTGAGCGTTACTATGCTTGATTCGGAGATACACGTACCAAATTACGCGTTATTTCGAAATGACTGGAGAGAAAGAATTCATGGTGAAGTGGCGGTGTTCATCCAGGATGTCCGGCTGTCATACTCAAACACTGCTAGTACATATTAACAGATCAAAATTGGAATATGTACTACATATTGCCCACCAGATGATCCAAATCATAGGGACTCGTTCGAAAAGAGTTTCATAAGAATGGGGAAAGTATTAACCAACCTATATGACAGCCTTCCCATACTGCTTGGAAACTTCAGTTTCCCTAATGTTGAATGGCCTGAAGACTCAGGAGGGATTGGCACCAAACTTTAGCATCGGAAGCTATGCCAGCACCCGAACAGGACGTCAATTTGCTGTCCCAACCGCCCTAGTACTCCTGTCTACATTCAAGAACATGTACTCTAATAACTTGGGATATAAGGGTCCATGGGTATTTAATATGTTGCCACAACATTTGAAAGTTTAACATGGAGTACCGATGTTTAAAAAACTACTTGACCTCCTGCAGGCCAAAGTCCCAATAAAACTACATCAAGGGAAGAATCCCAAGATACGGCAGCAATTTCGGACTCACTCTTTCACCAAAAGTTAATTTCATGTTGCAGCATAGGCTGAAATGTATCTAAAAGAATAAGAGAATGAAAGGATGTGTGTGTGTGTGTGTGTGTGTGTGTGTGTGTGTGTGTGTGTGTGTGTGTGTGTGTGTGTGTGTGTGTGTGTGTGTGTGTGTGTGTGTGTGCGCGCCTGTGTATGAACACCGGTGTGCTTAGGGTATATTCTGCTACATTCCGTCTCTGAGTGAATTCAGGGACCGATATCTTACCACCTCCACTACAACACCAAAGTTGACTGGAATCACCTACAGGTACAGGCAGAGAAAGTCCGACACGCAAACATCAGTTTTGTTGAGGTAAGATGTTTTTACTATCCTCTTTGCTCGTTCTTTCTGCATCAGGTCCCTCCCTCTTGTAAAAGACATTATGGAGTGCATTCTCAGCGCCATCTGACAAATTTCTGGTAAAGTCCTCATTCTCCTTCCCAACCAGTCTAACATTATTGTGCATCGATTGAATCTTGGTGTCAGCAAATACTCATACATATCTAGATATATATAGACACACACACACACACACACACACACACACACACACACACATATATATATATATATATATATATATATATATATATATATATATATATATATACATACATACATACATACATACATATATATATATATATATATATATATATATATATATATATATATATATATATATATATATATATATATTATATATATACCTGTAAATATATTATGTGACAATTATTCGGTAGCCATGATAAAACTCTGAGTTTCGGATGTCGGGGCGGAAACCCACGCCGGCATCCCTTCAGTTATCGAGCCATCAAAAAAATGCTATCAAAATGACCGTTAAACAAAGGGAAATTATATGATTGACCGTTATTAAGACAAGAGTTATTAGAATGACCCCCAAGTAAGGGGAGGTTGTAAAGGTAACGGAGTGAAAATGTTCATAGCAATCGCGTAAGCGCGCATGTCCATGCATAAACATGCGCGCCGGCACACACACGTACATCTGCCTATATGTATATACTCATCCACCCTCACTTGAAACACACTCATACGCTCACCCACACATTCGCCAAAAATATATATACATACACATACATGCTCGCACACACACGCGCGCACAAAAAAGGTTCACACGCACGTCTATATACGCACATGCACAAGAAAAAACAGGGCTAAAGGCAAAATACAGAAAAAATGTAAAAAAGTGTAAAAAAAATATGCAATAGCAATAAAAAGTAAATGAGTGAATATGTCTATGGCGAACGCGTATGCGCGCCTGTCAATATATACACATGCACGCACACCCACATACATGTGCCTATGTTGCTTATGTGCATATGCTCGACCACACGTGCTTGAAACATACACATGCGCAGTGGAAAATGACAGACACCAATCTCAAAGAATGCACTAGTATACCAATAAGAAACTTGATGGAAATGTTGACTTTCTGTGTAGAAACTATCTACTTCAGTATAGACACGGATATATATCGACATGAGGAGGGTTTAGCTATGGGTTTGCCATTATCACCGATAATAGTCAATATAATCATGGAATACTTTGATAAGTTTGCTTTAGGATTAACACCACCAAAATAAACACTATGACTGCGATATGTTGATGACGCCTTCATACTCTGGCCCCACCAGGAAGATGTCCAAGTGCTGTTAGATTATGTGAACTCAATAAAGCCATCCATACAATTCACAATGGAAAAGGAAGAAAACAATCAGCTGGCATTCCTGGACGTACTAATAACACGCACCGAGTATGAATTCAGGACATCCGTATACCTTTACTGGACGATAGCTCAACTTCCATTCCCACCATCCATGCAGTGTAAAGAGAGGGGATGCTCAGTGCCTAAAACATCGTGCAAAGAATATAAGAAACGATCGTGATACATACCACGAAGAAATGATCAAGCTCAATAACGATTTGTTAAGCAACAACTGCCCCAAAAGTATACTATCCACTCCAATTATGAAGAAGAGAGAGGATGAGACCAATAAACTGTCCACAGTCTGTCTACTCTATGTGAAAGGCCTCTCCAGAAACGTAGAAAAGATATGCAGCCCAGGACAGTATACAACACTTCGAAAATATCTTCTTCGACTAAAAATAGAAGTCAATATGATCAAAGACTGCGTGTACTCCATCCCATGCAGCTGTGGTAGGTTATACAAAGGCGAACATGCCGCGCCTCAAAATAAAGGTAGACGAACATCGCAAACCTGTAACACGAGAAGATATTGATAAATCGGGTATAGCTGATCATGTATGAAAAAATGGAGACCACTTCTCCCTGTGGGATGAAGTTAAAATAATAGACAGAGAACACCACTGGAAAATACGAAATCTAAAAGAAGCAGCACATATGCTAGGACACAACAATCTCCTAAGCAGACCAGGTGCAGATATGAATAGCATATGGGAACCGGTATTAAGGAAGGATAGAAAAATATTAGATTTATAAGCCCTAAAATTCACTCTATAAATTGCCAACGGGCATATGGCGTAGTGGTTAAAAGTGCGGGCTACTAACCCCAAGATTCCGAGTTGGATTCTGAGCAATGACCTGAACAACAACAACAATAATAATAATAATAATAACATCGAAAAATACCTTAGGAGTGAGAATCCAGGTTCAGGTTCGATATTTCCTCAACACACCTGAAGAGGGTAGTATATCAGCCAAAACGGTGTGTTAACAACAAACAAGATGAGGAAAATATATCTGTCGAATGTAAATAATGTAATGTGAAGTTTTGTATTAAAAAATGATTAACCGATGTTGATAAATTTGTTTGTTGGTTGATCAAAAGTTTTATCTCTTTTCTGGCTATTTTAGACTTTACACACACAAAATCATCAAAAGCCACAAACAACCAAAATCACTGAAAAAGATCCTCACAAAGGCAAAATTACTTTCCGAAACAACAGATGCGAAAGTAAACAAATGTGGACGACCAAATTGTGCAACATGCCTAAACATTCTAGAAGGTTCAGAATTCCTCTTCAAAGAGGGACACAAATTCAAAGTTAAATCTAACTTGTGCCTCAGAAAATCTTATTTATGTAATAAGATGTTCGGGCTGCCACGAGAACTAAATAGGGTCCACAGGATTATCGCTCAGACGTAGATGCACTCTGCACCGCCAGCAGATTGCACACCCAGAATACCGAATGATACCTTTTAGTGATCATATTGAAAAATGCGCAAAACAAATGCTACCACAATTTATAATCTTTCCTTTTTATCAATGTGCCATTAAAACACCAACACAGATTAGATTAAATAAGGAAACTTTTTTCATTCAAAAATACAAACCCAAACTTAACCATTGCAAACACATTTAAATAAGGAAATTCATCACCCCACTGAGAAAAAAAAGGGGGAAAAAATATAGAACAAAACCATGGTAAATTAATCAAATTCTACCACCTCCTAGATTTCGATTATCTCCCCTATACCGGAAGAAATCCTTAATTACCTCACCCTATCTAGAACTCTTCTTTCTCAGACTGGAACGAACACGACACAATGAAGTAGAGAAATTTGAAAAGACAACACGAAACCGGTTATTTCTCAAAATACAATGTTTATATACCAAAAAGATTTTATAACATTTTTCTAACATTTTTATAACATTTTTCTGACATAATTTAAATATATACTTTAACCATGTAACACAAGCCTTCTGTAGTTTTTTCACTCTTATTATCTTTTATATATATATATATATATATATATATATATATATATATATATATATATATATGCGCGCGCGCGTGTGTGTATGCATATCAACATATATGAAATAGTATAAATTAAAACCGAAGGTCCTGCAGACCTTTCTTTGATTTGTATGTGTTATTATATTTAAAATATCATCAGACCTCTGTTCAAATATCAATATGCTCAGGAACTCTTCTTTCCAATTTATGCGCTGCACATAATCTTCAAGGTCTGAATTCAGTAAAATCATTATTGATTTTGTGCGTATATATTCCGTTGGTTTTCATAAAATTTGATGAGAGTTGTTTTTTTTATTCTTTCGTACTAATAACACTTTTCATGATTTATTAAAATGCATAGCTTTCATGGCAAATGATATGAAACCCATTCCTAAAGTATATTTCATAGCCACTATGCGACATTACATGTTTTGCAAGCTTAGTCAAATGAAAGGAGGGTGATATTTTAGTGTGATGTTAATTTTTGTTATACCATTCATGCTTTTTTTTTTGTACATATATTTCAGTTTTGTTTTCAGTTGGTATATGTTATTTAGTTTTATAGAATGCATTTCAAAGAGTTAAAAAAAAAAGTTGGCTTTGGTTGTTGCTGAGAGAAATAATTTCATCAAAATCTATACCACACAGATAATTTGGAGGAAGTAAATTTATAGAGTCAAAACTAAAGGTGTTGATTTCGCGTTACAAATTAACCACACATGAAGCAAAATGAAAAGAAAGTCTAAAACAAAAAAATATCACGTTGAAGAGCAATAAAACGCAACGCACAACAAACACATATATTCATATATATATATATATATATATATATATATATATATATATATATACTTTATATATGCTTTATATATATTTTTTTTATATACTTTTTATGTATACTTCAAATTTGTTGGGTAGTGATAATTTTTATTATTATCATAAAGTCTATGCTGCGAACTCTTCGCCCGTGAACATGATTCCCATCAAAGAAGATGTACACTTTGAAATATGTGGCAGCGATTTTTTATTACTTGGTAGATTTAATTACTATAGAAAACTCGATTAATATTTGAAGAAATAGTTTTAAGTAAATTTAGTTTGTGGCATATATATATATATATATATATATATATATATATATATATATATATATATATATATATATATATATATATATATATATATAGATAAATAGATAGATAGATAGATAGATAGATAGATAGATAGATAGATAGATAGATAGATACATGCATATATACTTATATGTATGTATGTATGTATAAATGTATGTGTGTATATATATATATGTATATACATACGTACATATGTGCGTGTGTGTGTCTGTGTGTATTTGTTTATCAATGCCAACAACAGAAAGAGAGCTTCGAAAAAAAACTACCTATCTTGTCAGGAAAATAAAAGAAAAGACTAGTACATATTTTCCAAAGTTACTTGTCTCAGTTTATTTTTATGACAAATTATTAAACTATGAGTTTCCATAATTTTTATTGTAGAAGATGCATGATTGCTATTTTAATATTAATAGACTCGACACGTGACGCAACCTTTGCCAGATTACTAATCTAATGTTTTTATTTGTTTTTGTTTTTTTTTATATATTTTTCATTTAGCATCACACTTTCCACGACGCACGAAATATTTAATATATTACTTTCTGGCATATCTGACCAGAAAAATATATTGATTCTATAATGATTTGTCTACGTCCAATTTCCCATCTACTATAGAATATTTAATGTGTTTACATAGGCAAAAATAGTTTATTTTCTTTGGTCTTTTCAATAACGTGACACTGATATTGTATCGATTACGAATTATTTCTTGAAATAAAATATTTTCTAGTCAACTGGAGGTAAATCAATAGGGAATTGTCTACACAGCCTTTCTTTCCTTTTTTCCTATTAATGCTCCATATAATAAACCACTTCGTATTCCTCTGCTATTGAAATACTAACTTCTTCACATACACTTCTCTATCTATATTTACAGAATTCTGAATGAAAGGAAATCTATTGAAAACAGATGAACCAACGGAAATAATAGGGATGCAATTGCCTCTCCGCTATGCTGTTCTTGCTTTGTTTTCTGATACAAAAGTTGTTCAACATAACGTAATCCAGAAAGTGATGAAGATGATAATGTCTTTTCAAGGACTTATATGCTTTCTGTTTGATCTGCACTGCTGTATGCTGTAACACAGCTGTATGTGATCTACGTTGAAGATTTAGTGTTTATAGATACATGAGTAAAACGAGTATTTCAGTCATCTGATAGACTAAGGTTGGTCAGTAATATATTACATTCGCTACCATAGATAATTATTGCAAAACTGACAGAAACCTGTATTTTTTACGATGTTCGTTTTTAATAATATATTTTTCTGAGTTAATGCATATATACTACTCACGTGTTTTGTCATTCAATTCAGTTACAACCAAATGGTCAAGAAATTGCCATAAACAACTTCCGAATCACTAGCGAGAGCAATACAGAGATAAATACATAGAAATGTTGACTGATTGACCATAACAACTTAATGCCAAATACTCGAAAGGCAGTCGCGTATTGAGAAATATATGCATACATATATGTGTGTGTGCTTGTGTGTATTTGTATATACACACACACACACACACACACACACACATATGTATATATGAGTGTACGCGTGTGTGTGTATGTATATATACATATATATGATCGTATATTCATATATATATATGTAGATATATGAATATATATGCATATATGTGAATGCATACTTATATATGCTTATGGAGGGGTGATTTGCTGTGCTTTACATGTAATATATATGTGTGTGTGTAAGTAAGATTAATACTCGCGCAGATGTTACGCAATGGACATCAGGATTTCTCTATGCCTGAGCATTTGTTGCTGCCTGCTGTTATTGATCTGTATAGAGGCCTCTTATATAAATGCACAGAGCACACACAAGGTGTTCAGTATGTCTATATAGGTGCAAACTCTGAAGCATTTAAGTATCAATATCGCAACCACATCTCAAGCTTCAAAAACGTAACTACGAAACATGCAACATCGCTGGCGGCTTTTCTGTGGAAATTAAAACCAGACGTTAATTAGGAACTGCCCTGGGTACTTTTAAGACAACCATACATCCATAGACAACCATACATCGACCCGTTTTGCGGATGTGTGGATTGTGCTCTGAAGAAACTTTGTCCATTCTATTAACAAGAGAAAGATTCATCAACAAATTATTCGACAGGATTGCACGCTGCATACATTCATCCATTTCAGTAGGAATACCCAACAACTCTTAGTCATAAACAGCCAAACTGGTGTACCCCAATACTGTAATAAACACCATACACTGAACACCAGGATACATTTATGTGTATGTATACATACACGTATGAATCTACGAGTGCCTATGTATATGTACATGGATGCGGATATCTCGATATGTATGGATATATATGTATATGAAAGCGTATATATACGTATGTGTACGTCGTCTATATGAATATGTATGTTTGTGTGTGTGCGAGTGTGTGGGGTCGATGTGTGCGTGCTCGGGCATGAATATATTTATATATAATGTATGTATATGTATATATATATATATATATATATATATATATATATATATATATATATATATATATATATATATATATATATATATGTATGTATGTATGTGTATGTATATATTTATATATATATATATATATATATATATATATATATATATATATATATATATATATATATATATATATATATATATATATATATATATAATGGAACTGTGATTATGTATATCAGAAAAAAATATATGAAATAATATGTTGGAGTTTTATGGTTTTTATAGTTATTTATGTTATATAATATTATTTTATTTTATATATTACATTCATAGTATTTAATGTAATATAAATAAATTATTGGATTGTCAATAATATATCTCTATATTTAATTTATCTTTATATATATCTATATATATAAAATTGATTTGTATCTGTGTATGTCTGTGTCTGTATATAAATGTATATATGTATGTGTGTGTGTGTGTGTGTGTGTGTATGCGTGTGTGTATGAGTATGTGTGCGCGCGCGCGTGTGTGTGTATGTTTGTGTGTCTACGTTGCCAAGAATGATACGCATGACCAACTATCAAAGAACTACAAAGCCTTTAGAGCGCTTTTCATTCAAATGCTATCATGATCTTCCTATTTATTATTTTTTTTATCCTTTACCTACCACTATTCGAATCATACCAAACATCCTGCTTCATTATTTGATTTGTTAACTACTATAAACGCACGAAACATACAGATGAGTTCAATGCAGTAAATGTCGTGTTTCGATCTGCCTTCGATGTGCCACAAGCTTTCAAAAGATCCCAGGTCAAAAAAAAAAGGACATCGTACTTCTATGATGGATAAACTCTGAGAAACGGTCCAGCTACCAAACTGGTCATTTCAGTGTCTGACTTCTGTGTCCTTTTCTACCATTAATGCTGAACAGCAACAATAAGAACCGACAAACGTGTCCTCCTCTGCCATTGCTGCTGAACAGCAACTAAAACCGACTACGTCTCCCAATACCAATTCTGTTGATGAAGAACAAGAACAAAAACTAAAGCCGCCCTTGTCTTCCTCCCCTGTCACTCTTCCACAACAGCAACAAAAATCGACCATTCCTGTTGAAGAACATCAACAAAACTAAAGCCACCCGTGACTTCCTCCCCTGTCATTCTTCAACAGCAACAACAACAAAAATGTACATTGCAGCCGAAGAACATCAGCAGGAACAAAATCCAACTATGCCCTCTTCTCCTGACACTTCTCAATTCCAACAAAATTCGACCAACAGTACAGAAGTTGCAGAAATTCGAGAAATGTTTTCTACTTTAAGCCTAGAAATAGCAGGAATCACAGCCAGCATCTGTAAAAAATGTCACAATGAAGAATCGTATCGCAATGCCTTGCTCAACAATTTACCCGTAGCTCTTACTGAACCTAGCCACGTCGAGGAAGCCACTGAATCAACCACTCATGAGGTAATTGTCATCGGAATATCGGAAGATATAGTTGATCTACATGCATTTACTGGCAACAAATCTGGCACTTCCTCCAAAAAGTGTTTTCTGCCTTGGTCGACCAGGATCCAAACCCGGATTGATTAGGCTGTCCTTTTCGAACTCCACTGAGGCGCGGGCATACAATCTAGCCGCTGATACGGCTCGGCGTGAAAACAGAATTACCTTCCAGACACGCCCTGGCCTACCACCTGATGTACGCGCAAAGCTAAGAACTGTAGCTTCCATAAATCGCAACTCTGTGCCACAGCAAATATTTAGCCTACGCGACGATGAGCAAATATGGAAATTCGTCAAGTCTGGTGAGTCATGGATAAGGAATATCAGTTGGTCTGAGCATACTGCACACACAATAACCGGCAATACAAAGATCATGGGAAACTAAACAAGAACAATAAGCCATCCCCTGTATATCATCATCATCTGAAATCTAGATACAAACTGTTGTCCTTAAATGCCCGTAGTTTATGCAACAAGGTACATCTTGTTGACTCTTACGTCAAACGTATCGACCCAGATTTCATCACAGTTACGGACACATGGGCACATTCCGCACTCTGTGATGGGTTTTTCAGCATAGCCGGCTAGAACCTGTTCCGCAAAGACTGCATTAATCACCGTGGTGGGTGTGTGATGGTCTACATATGTTCAAACCTAACGGGAATTCCTTGTGATGATTTGAACCAATCTCAACAGGATGTATTTTTCTGCAATATACACATGACCATATCAACACTTCTACTTGGAGTTGTTTACCGCCACCAAAATTATCATCAAGACACACACCTTTTTGATATCCTCAGAGTTGCTGCCATCAAAACAGCCACTTCTGTTTATATTGTAGGGGAATTCAATTTCCCTGAGATTGAATGGGAGGCCTTCCGTTGGCCGCAAAGTGTAGACGATTTCCTTGATCTAGTACTGAATTCAAATTGGTCCCAAGTCGTTACCTCGCCCATAAGGGGTAACAACACTTCGGATCTGCTATTTACCACTTCTCCTGAAACAATTATTAGTGGCAATACTGAGGAACCTTTAGGTGACTCTGATCATTCCATGATCATAGCCGACTTGTCTCTGATTGTTTGTAACAAAAACCACAACCATCTTCAAGCTGCCCCCTTTAATTGGAATAAAGCAGACTGGAACCCTTATTGTACCGAACTGCGACGCCCAAACTGGCTCGAATTTTATGTCTATGGAGATGTGAACACTATACTTCAGAACATTCTGAATTCAATATGGACAGCATGTGCAGCATCGGTAGCACGCAAGCACAAAATCACCCAATAGTGCAATGTGGGAGAATGCAGCAGTCCGATTTGCCAGGAAAGAACGCCGTAATGCTGAACAGGAATACAAAATGCACAAATCAGAGATCAACAGGCAAAAGCACAATAGATCATCCAACCATCTCAAGCAGGTGACTTAAAAAGGCAGTGCTTGAATTCAGACAGTGCATAGCATCTAACCCTGACAGCAAAGTGTTCTAGAAGTATGTACATTCAAAGCAGAGACCTCACTCTCTAGTTGGTCTCATTCGCAATCCCCCCACAGGCCAGATTATTGACAATCCCAAAGAATGTGCAGAATTTATTGCTGGATGCTATGCAGGCATCTTTACTATCGAAAATCAAAATGTTCTCTCTCCATCACCTCTGACATCGGACACTATAACTACAATGAAATTTACACCAGCAATGATACAACGCCACCTTAAGAATAAATATAACTGTGCCTCTCCTGGTCTCAATGGTGTTACATACCTACTTCTCAAACGTGGTGGGTACTTTCATCTGAACCAACATTCACTATTCTTTCACTTCTGTTTTGACAATGGTGTTACTCCAGAGCAGTGGAAAACTGCCAGTATTATCCCTCTGTTCAAGAAAACTGACCGCACATCGCCTGTCAACTATCGCCCCGTCAGTCTTACTAGTTGCATCGCCAAACTGATGGAATCCTGTGTCAGAGAAACCCTCTGGAACATCTGGAAGTCTCACAGCCTCATCCAGCCGTCACAATTTGGATTTATTCCTAACTCCAGCTACTGTAATCAACTCATCCAGTTTCTTGAGGTCATAATCCGAATCACTGATGGCGGATCCTGGGTGGATGTTGTTTACCTGGACTTTGCTAAGGCTTTTAATTCAGTGCCACACAAAAGACTTATGATGAAACTCTCTGCAATGGATGTAAGAGATGATCTCTATAACTGGTTGAAGTCCGTCATTATCGGCCGAAAAGCGGTTGTCACAGTTCTAGGACAGCACATTTCACCCTATGAGATGACATCTGGTGTACCACATGGATCTGTTCTTGGACCCCTTTTATTTGTTGCGTATATTAATGACATAGATGTCAACTTAAAGAATGCCACAGTGCTAAAATATGCAGAAGACATCAAGCTGTACCTCGAAATAAAGAGGACAGATTTTGGCCTTAAGCATACGTAGTATATCATAAAGAGTTAAATACTTAAACACAACAATCTCACTTAACTTGCATTTATGCAATTATCCTTGCATTATATACATATACATATATTTAAGAAATAATCGAGATTCCGTAGAATTAGGTACTTAAATTGAGGCACCAAAGCAGTTCGGTAAAGTCCTCATAGCTTGTAGTTAGGTGAATAAAAAGCAAATAAGTAACAAGGATGTCCAGGTATCAGTGCATTACAACCCGTTTCAAGTGGGCTCCATTTAGGCAGATCAATGAAAAACATGACATCAATTTGAAATAAACTGCTCTCCCGGGTGCAGCCAACCATAAGAATAGACTATTTTTCATTAGTACAACTTACATCAGTACTACCAACCAAAATAATTACAATATTTTTCCCTTCTATTTCTGTGGCAGAATGAATTTAATAAATAAGTAATGCATCCCTACAGCCCACTATGATTTGGAGGAGCATATTGGAATTGTGGGAATCAAGAACGGGTCATGCTTGACTCCCAACGATACCTGGACATCCTGACTTTATGCACTGATATACGGACATCCTTGCCACTTATTTGCTTTATATATATATATATTTGTATATTTTTACTTTTATGTAGAGATTTAGCTAATGTAATTCTATCGAAGTTAAGTACAAGAATCTTTTATTGTTTTTTTTTTGTATGTCCTTTATATCAGAGTTTAGTGTATATTACAAGCCATTTTGTTCCTACTGAATTTTATATTACTAGACATAGCTACAAAGGTATTTAAACTTTCAAGGTATTTAAATGGTGAGGTTAGACATGTGTGTTCCTATACTAGCTGAATCAGAGAACGTGGTCTTTCATTACAGACATTTTATGATGTCTAATTTTTACAATGTTGGTTTCGTGTAGTATTTATTTGATGGTTTAGAATTACCTCAGATGTTTAGGTTGAGCTATGCATTTCCATGTTTACAGACGATAGTTCCTGACTGTGTAGTACTCTATACTTTTGGAGCGGTACTAGAGTAAGTTGCAATTTTACTAAATATACATAGCCGAGTGAAATATTCATCGTGATATATCTGCAGCTGCATTTTCATTTCTTAATCTCTCATATATGTAGCAAAAGTTTTGCTGAAAAACTATGGCCCGATTGATTTAAAAATTCGACGCCACTCTCTTTCGAAAACCTATACCTGACTACAATCAAATGCATTTATCTTTTTGTTTCATTTCATGATTCTTTCTCGATGAAGAGATAATTTTCTGTGCTGCCATTTGCAATTAAAGCTTATGTAATTATCATTTTGCTATTCATCCAATCTGAGTGGATAAAATAATTACCAGTCAAATACTAGAGTCGATCTCATCGACTAATCCACTTCCCTCCCCACAAAAATGATGTACTTGTGTGCAAATGAGCAAGCATTACTAATTGTAGATTAGCAGAATCATAGCGGATTTCGAAAATATGTCTCACTATATTTTTTTCCGGATCTCTATGTTTCTGATTTCAAACTCAGCTGAACTCAGCTATGCTCTTCCCCACACAGTGGTCCATAAAGTCAGATAGTGTAGTGTGTGATACCGACTAACCTTTTCCCCCAAACTCCAGGCCTCGTGCCTACATTGGAATAGGGCATTGCATTGTTATTCCTTAATACCATGAGTTCATGTATATATTAATATAACAATTAATTTCTTCAGGATCGTTCAAACGTGAAACTATTGTGGTTTGGTCTTGATGTCTGACCGCGTATCTAGTGATTCTGTTTCAAATCACCGCTTGATATGCATATATATATATATATATATATATATATATATATATATATGTGTGTGTGTGTGTGTGTGAGTGTGTGTGTGTGAGAGAGAGCATCATATATATATGTATATATATGTATATGAATACATACACACACACACACACACACACACACATATATATATATATATATATATAAATATATATATATACAGAGAGAGAGAGGACAGAGACAGACAGACAGACAGACAGACAGACAGAGAGTGAGAGAGAGGCAGACAAACAGATAGGCTGACCACCAGAGAAGTGAGACGTAATCTATATAGGACTGATTTGATTTTTATATTATATATTTGTTTTAACATTATGCAAAAATGTAAATAAATTTCGAATAATGTCAAGAAGCGATTCATAGATTTGGGGTGAGGGGTAATTTCGCGTAAAGTACAACAATTTTACTTCAGAATACAGTTTTCATTTCGAATTGGAGTTGAAAACATAAATTAAGAATAGTCAGAGATTTTATAGTAATGACTTTTTTTGGTTTTAAGATGTTTATAAATAAGCAGTTACCTCGCTTGTGAACCAACGTGATGACATTGCTTCTGTAAAGGCATAAAATTATGTTGCCAGACAAAATTGTCGAATGTTTTAGAAAGCTTTTTTGTTTAAACTATTGCCTTGGGTGTGTTTTCATTTTACTTTTACCATAGCTTTGTTCTTTATTGCTTTTATATCTTGCATATATGTTTTACTGTATATTTGTTCATTTTCATCTACTAGATTTTATGTATGACATAAAACAAGCATTTCCAAAACAACTTGGTTTGTCGGATTTTTTTAATATTTTTGTTTCGCGTAATGGTAATCGCAGCGTAAAAATTATTGGAAAAACAAAAATTTAGTGCATATAAAGACATATGCTAGCATCTGTACAAATACACCAGCTGAAAAAAGGGTATTTCAAAATTTGCCACTTAACTTCGATGTGTGTGAGTGTGTGTCTATGCATGAGTTCATGTGTGTCTACTTTTAACAATAGTGATAGCATAAGGTATATAATTTACAATGATGAAATGCAGTTACTCAAAGAGTTGTGTATTGCAGTATGTTGATTGTGATTTAATAGTTCTACTGGTGGAAAACAAAGTCATTTATGTTGAAGGTATGCTGGATATAATTGGTATTGATCTGTTCCGGCGACGGGTTGGATGAGTTACTTTGTCATGCAACTTTATGTAGCTCTTTCCTGTAAGCATTTCTTCATTGTCTTCAAGTGCAGATAGAAGTTTGGAGTTTCTTTCTCAGGATTCTGTGATCCATTTTCATTAGAGTGCATTCCTTTCTGTTGGTAAATTAATTTCCATTTACAAACGTTTTAGAAACTTAGTGGATCTTCGAACCTCACGAGTCACTTAAAAAGGTTGTTTCAAATTCAAAGAAATACATCACATGTACCAATTTTCGATTTATAGAAAATATACCGGCTTGTTATCTGTGACATTCGTATGGATATCTGTAGGTCCGAATCAATTAAAATAGTTTGATTCCTTAATATCAAATATGATATTATATAATAATATTCATTTTATAAAACTG